>NC_136489.1:78138320-78430820 GCF_053919585.1 Euprymna scolopes | reverse complement strand
TGCTTCTAGGATAGTGATTTAAATGTTATGAGGGTTTTTTGAAGCATGGCAATCGATGTTACTTTTTGTATTTTATATTTTTATTGTTATATTTTATATTTCAAGCAGACTTCCGCTTGAAATATAAAACATAACAATAAAAATATTAAATACAAAAAGTAACATCGTTTTGCATGCTTCAAATAACCTTCGTAACCTTTAAATCAATATATATATATATATATATATATATATATATATATATATAAGGAGGTAGTCACCAACAATGCGTATTTTTTTAAAAATATTTTATTATTCCGTGCCTTGGTTTTTCATTGAGAATTATGTTTAGATAATTGTAATAATGTTTTTAAATCATTGAAATCGTTTTTAACGCGTTTCAGACGCTCTGTGAAGCGTACTCGTCAGAAATTATTTTCAAACGTGTTGGAGATGTAAAAATAGCATTTTCGTAGTACATTTGAAGTGTTTCCAAGGGACGGAATCGTGTAAGTGTCTACTATTCACTTGTATGTTCAATTTTTATTACTCTTTTATTAGGCTTGTCGAGGCCGCTGACCTCGGCTGTGGTCACTCCTGTGTTGTGTTTCTCTCTCTCACTCTCTCTTTCTGCTTGTGTTTTGTTTTCTTTTCCTTTAGGGTAGGGTGTGTGTGTATGTGTGTGTGTTTCCTTTTATTGGTTTGAGAATGTATGTGCTGTTTTATAGTATTATGAGGTTATTTGCTTCCCTAGGAAGGTGACTGTGATCCAAGGTCGTTACTAATGTGTATGTGTGAGGAGGGGGGAACCAGCTCGTATGAAATAAGGGTAGGGGTGCTTTCATTCTATTTTAATATTTATTTTTTGGATTCTTGGATTTAGTATTGTGATTTTTCGTTTCAGTCTTTTCGGGTATTCTTTATATTATGTTTGTTTAGATAGAGGGGTGTATTTAAAATATGTATAGGGGATTTTTTAATGTTTCTATTTATTTTTCTCCCCATGTGGGTATGGCCAGACCCAGGATCGGTTCCTAGTGTGGGGAAGATCTTGTTCCCCAGTAGGGAGGGGCCAATTGGAAGGGTATAGGTATGGGATGGAGATGGGAGAAGTGATGATAGTTGTCTCAGTCATGAGAGATTTCTCGTCCACTAACTGAGGAGAGAGCGAGGTGTTGGAAGAGATATCATATTGTGGTTCTAGGTGTTTCCTAGTGTTGTTGGTTTCGAGGTTAAGTAGGGTTGTTATTGTTCGGTGTGTTGTATTAGAGATAGGGGTGTTATGTCTGTGTGTGGTTGTATGCACGCGTGTGTGTGTGCTTTAATGTGTCGGTTCTGATTTATGTGTGGGTGTGTATATTCATATGGATGTGCATGCGAGTGCGCCTTGCATTTCATGCTTTTGTGTGTTGATATTAGGCTCTGTTCAGTTCAGGAGTGAATCTAGTGATGAAGTTTTTTGCCTGTGTAAGTAAATAAAAAAAATTGTCTGTTTGGAAGATTGGCATTATTTTGAAGCTGTTTCCTCTGCATGTGTGTACGTGTTTTGAAACATAGAGGTGTTTGTTATCTGCAATTTTGATGTTGCTCTTATGTAAGACCACTCTATTGCTGACATTTTTGTGGCCCTTACGTAGGATTTGTTGCATGCTGTGCATCTTAGTGCATACACTACATTTCTGGAGGTGCAATTTAGATCCTTTTTATTTTGAATGTTTGTGTTGGGTTTTGGAATGTTTATGTGTTACCTTCTATTATTATGTCACATACTCCACATCGCGGTTTGTTGCATTTTGTAACCCCTTTTGTAGTGCGTGGAACGAGTTTTGAGGAAGTTAGAATGTGTTTTAAGTTTTTGGGTTGGCGTTTGCTTTTTATTATTTTTGTTATTGTAAGTATGTTGTTTAGTTTGTCGTTCTGATTGAGGCGGATAAGGTCTTTTGTTTTCTGTGTGAATAGTTCTGGGTTGTTTGCGTTGTGTGTAGAGACGTATGCTAAAATTTGTTCTTTGTTGCGTTCTTTTTGGATTCTTAGTTGGTCTATTGAAATTTTTTCAGTCAGTTCAACACCTTTCTGTATTAGTGGTAGTGGCTATCCTCTTTTCCTCAGTGTTATTTATAGGTCATTCAGTCTAGTTGAACGAAGGTGTCTGTCTGTTACTATGGTGCAGACTCTACGTGTTAGGGAGTAATGTATTGATTTTAGACAGTTTTTAGGATGGTGGCTTTTGAAGGGGAGGTATGGTTGAGTGTCTGTGGGTTTGTGGTAGATGTCTGTGATTATGTTGTTGTTTTTGATTGTTACTAGGATGTCTAGGAAAGGTAGTTCTGTGGATCTTTGTTCTAGTGTGAAGTTTATTTTTGGGTGTAGATTTTGTAGCAAAGTGTGGAGATCTTTGATATCTCCCCATGTGGTTCTCCAGAGGATAAAGCAGTCGTCTAGGTATCTTTTCCAAGATTTTATGAAGAGTGTTTTTATATTGTGCCCGTACTTTTGCTCTATCCTTTCATAAAGGGTCTCTTCTAGAAAGGCGAGTGTAAGGGTGGCATATGTCGGTGCCATTTTAGTACCCATTGCCGTGCCTAGTATTTGGGTGTAGTTGTCTTTATTGAATTGGAAGGAGTTGTTATTGAGGAATGTGCCGATGCTATCAATCACGAATTGTTTATTGAATCTGCATATATATGTATGTATGTATGTATGTATATATATATACATATATATATATATATATATATATATATATATATATATATGGTAGTGTTCGTGTATGTATTGTTGATTAATTTGAACAGTCTATTTTTCCCGTCTTAGACACATTCATATCACAGTTTTGAGCGAACATTGTAAAAACCAGCAGATATCGATATTTTTATTAAATGATTTTGGTCATGCATTTTATTTCTTCTGGTCGATAAACCACAATGACTCTGCGTTAGGTCGATAACTGGAGGACTTCTAGATATACATTTGAAACAACATGCGACTAAAAAATGTCTTTTAAATCAGGAGACTAACATTTTTCGAAAAATCTGTTTCAAGCGTTTCACTTCATACGTTGTATAATGCGTAACCATTTTACACTAAATGTATATCTCTAAAAAATATAGTATTTTCGATGTTTGATTACAGCAGCGAGTTTGTGTCTCTTATACAACGCTCTAAAACAAAATTAAGTAAATGAACCCAGGTAACGTAGTCGTCAAGCATCCTCGCTGTTATTAGCGTACTTATCACTTATCAATTAAGATATATCATTTAACGTGTATACTGGTATGCACATAATATTATTGTTCGCCAATGTATTGCTTAGTATAAAACACGAGAAAAAATATTTTTAAAATTTTGCTCCCGGGCAACACGACGGTAATAGCCATTTGTTCTTTTTAAATATTGAGCAATTTTGACAATTTTCAACGTGCCACGTGCGATGCTGTATCATTACTTTTTATGCTCAGTGTCTTTTCTAGTCGACATCACTATAAGAAAACTATTTAAATTTATTGATCCCGGGCAACGCAGGCTTTCAACCAACCACATTTATCTGTGATATTGAAGACAGGTTGAAACACATAACGCTTACAAACTGCTATATCGTATCATAAATTTATTGCATCAAAGCAACATGAAGTTTCTCATTAGTATACAACACAATTATAAAATGGGTTTACCTTGTTGCTTTGGATAATGAAGCTTGTGTTATATTGAACGCTTAAAATTCAGTAAAAACAACGCACCACAAGCGATTATGTATTATTAGTTTATTTCACCTGAGCAACATCGAGTTTCTTGTTTAGTAAACAACACTATCATAAACGAGTGTAGACATTTAAAAACAAACTCGCTTTATCAATGGCGTTCGGCACGGTTTGCAGAACATATACAACTTATCGAATTTAATACTATATTATTAATATTACTGTTCCGAGTGGCGTAAAGTTTCTTTTTTTAGTATACGGCACCATACCAAAATTTCCTCAAGGCAACGTGGTAATTGAAACACTTGCTCTATCATAGATATTGAACACTTTGAATTAACATATACAATTTAACAAAGACATTTATAAAACGTACGTTTGTTTTTACCGAGAACCCCCCAAATTAAAGGAAAAATATTCTTAGTAAAATATTGAAAATATTGTATTCACATCTGCTACTTATTAAACCTAATACTTTCTTAGTGATTTTATTGCTCATCGGCAAGAGCGAATTTTATAGTATAATACACAATAGAACACACTTGAAGTTAATGCTAGTAAATTCGGCTTCTAAACACACTTACTCTCGCAAGGCGATCGAATACGATGAACCATCATGTACTGCTTACCATATTTTCTATTGTAACATTAGTATATTTACCGCTGACAACACATAGTATATTGCCTAGTCTATAGTTTTGGTCTTATCACTACATGCTAATGGAGGTTTACACACAACTGCTCTATCTAGAATATTGAGGACATATCTAACATGACACTAATCAAATGTAATAATTAATTATTAAGAGTATTGCTTCCTGTTAACGTGGAGAGTTTGTTTCGCATACGAAGCTATCTCTAAACACATTAACATTATCATTGTGGACAACGTGACATTAAAAGTCTCTTGCTCCTTCTAGAATATTAATGATTGTTGCTGTCAACATATACCTCACACCAAATGCCCAAATTAAATATTAATATGTTTTTCACAGACAGCACTTCGCTTATTCATATGTATTCAACACAAAAACAACACTTTGGTGTTACAACTCTTCAGCAATATGTCGTTTAAACGCACTTGCCTCCTCAAAGACATTGTCAAATTAACTGACATATGCTACATGTAATTCTGTCTTTACGAATTTTTGTCACAAAGGCAACACTGTATTTGTGACGTCTTGTAGCACAACATGTCAATTTTCGTGGGCAGCGCGCCCTTTAAAAACACATGTCATATCAAGATTAGTAAACTCTTTTAGTTTAATGTACTAACTATATTAATGCAAACTTACATTTATATTCCCATGAAACAAAGCTTTTTTTTCCCAATGTACATTGATATATCAAAACAAAAGCTGATTTATAATATACCTTATCTCGTTAAAAATATTTTGTATTTTAGCATTTACTCATTAATCTACCGAAATAATACTGCATTTTTATTTTCTTGGTTCCGGGCATCGTCAATTTCTGTGTATAGCATAAACCACGTTGAAGTTTTTGCTCCTGGAAAATTTTAAGTGTCTTGGTATTCTAACACTCTCAAAACATTTTGAACAGAAGTGATATTTATAAGGACAATACTTCGAAGAGATATAATGAATTTGAGTTTTTCAAAATCTTAAGTAATGACTTGATAATTGTTTTTTGCTAATTTCTACATATTTTTATCAAAATTTGCTAAAAATATCGCCCAACAAACGACAAAATATTCTTCAGCCTACTTTAAAACCAGAAATATTTTTAATATTTATAATATTTTTAATATTTAATATTAATTTTCATAGACAATGCCAAAGAACCATAATATACATACTCCGTATATATATATATATATATATATATATATATATATATATATATATATATATATATATATATATATATATATATATATATATACTAGTATTGGTTCCCTGCGTTTCCCGGGGGTTTGGAGGTGTGTGTTGAGCAAAAAATAATAACAATAAAAAAGTGGTAGTAGGAAGGCAGGCTCGAACATGTAGCGCGAAGGAAAAAAGAACAGGCAAAAAACGTGACATCTTTGTCGTTACGACCACCACCAAACTGGAAGTGACGTAGGTTAAATTAAGGCTAGACAATCTTAAAATGGGGAGGACTTTCGAAAATATCGGTGAAAAAAGTGCCCAGTTGAGGGTGAAGAAATTAATGTTTTTCGCCAATTTTTCGATATTTGTCGTCCGAAGTGTCGACCTTCAAAACGATACTGATGTTGTGAAAATCTGTTGCCTCTGTCGAAAGTTTTAGGCAGACATGCAAACATGCATACAAATATTTATATATTAGTAGTACAAACTTTCGACCCAAACCGATTAAAAAGCTTGCCCTATCTCTGGATACACTTTATGATAAAATTTCGAATGTTTAGACCAAAAATTGTCTGAGTAATTTGGCAGAGACCGAAGTGGTCAATCTTTTCTTTTAACTTTGACCCCTATTATACCCTCTTAACATTTATTGTTTTGGGCTCAAATTAAGTTATTAAGTTAGACACATCTGCAAGGAACCTATGTAAGATTCCTTTCCAAGGAACCTATAGGTAAAGTTTCAAGTGTTTAGACCCAAAATTGTCGAAGGTATTTGGTAGAGTTCTCAACGGTCAAATCGTTAAGCTTTGACCCCTTAACAGCCACAATTCTGGCCGAAATTACAAAGATTTTCCAAATCTCAATAACCTGTATATAAAATTTCGAGTCTGTAGACTTAAAATTGACAGAGTTATTTTGTAGGGAAATGTACACAGGCTGACAGGCTCTTTGAGTTATATATATATATATATATATATATATATATATATATATATATATATATATATACTAGCATTTCAGCCCGGCGTTGCCCGGGTGGTTAGAGGTGTATGTTGAGCAAAAAAAAAAAAGCTGTAAATTTTTTAAAAATTGACCCCTATTATGACCTCTTAACATTTATTGTTTTGGGCTGACATCAAGTTATTAAGTTAGACCCATCTCCAAGGAACCCTTATCTAAAATTTCAAGTGTTTAGACCTAAAATTGTCGGAGGAATTTGGTAGAGTTCTCAGCGGTCAAATCGTTAAACTTTGACTCCTTAACAGCCAAATTTCGAGGCGAAACCGTATCACAAAGATTTTCCCAAATCTCAGTACCCTGTGTATCTAAATTTGAGCCTGTAGACTTAAAATTGTCCGAGTTATTGCATAGGGAAATGTACACACACAGACACACAGACACGTTCACTTATATTGATATACTAGCATGGGTGGTCGACGTTGCCCAAGAATCTGGAGGTGTAAGTTGAGCAAAAAAAAGCGGTCAAGTTTTATAAATTTGACCCCTATTATGTCCCCTTAAAATGAATTGTTTTGGGCTCAAATCGAGTTATTAAGTTCGATCCATGTTCGAGGAACCAATATCTAAAATATCAAGTGTTTATACCCAAAAGTATCGGAGGAGTTTGATAGACTTCTCAAAGGTCAAATTGTTGAACCTTTACCCCTTAATCACAAAATTTCTGTCCGAAAACCCATCACATAGATTTTCGCAAACCTCAGTACGTTGTGTATAAAGTTCCGAGTCTGTGGACTAAAAATTGACAGAGTTATTGCGTAGGGAAATGCACACACACAGACAAATAGACAGATCCACAGACAGACAGATCCACAGGCACGTTCACTTTTATAGATATATAGATTGATAGATAGATAGATAGACTAATAAATTAAATAAAAATATATACGTATGCATAAATATATATGGAAACACTTTTGTGTTTAATGTAAATAGTTTACGCAAATATGATGCAAGTATAAATCATGTAGAATATCTGCATGAATATAATTACACGTAATAGTTACCTCAAGATGACCATCCCATAAGAAAACCGAAAAAAAACTAATAGTGAATTAATTAAAATGAATGTATAAAGAATATGCAAATTAGCTAGATCTTTTGCTAGTTAATGCATTTCCACAACCCATAAATAAGAAAATGATATTTTCTGTTAAAATAAATAGAAAAGAGGTTTTTTAATATGATTATCAATTACACACAAAAGAAAAACGATTTTTTAGGAATATATATATATATATATATTCCTAAAAAATCGTTTTTCTTTTGTGTGTAATTGATAATCATATTAAAAAAACCTCTTTTCTATTTATTTTAACAGAAAATATCATTTTCTTATTATTATTTCACCTTGAGTTGAGCATATTGAGAAGTGATACACGAATTACCATTAGCGTATAAGCGACGCTCTTTGTGTAAACAAATCGAGCGGCGGTATTTCGGACGATGTCAAAACATCGTTAAATTCACTACTCGTTCAGCGGCCGCCAATAGCGTAATGGTTAGGAGCCTTGACTGCCATACAGACAGTCGGGTTTCAATCCTGGCTTGAGGTGGTTGCCTGTCTAGCCGCACTGATGAGATGTGAAACAGCGAAACAGTACTGTATGTGGATGACTATATATATATATATATATATATACTAGCAAAAGTACCCGTCGTAGATTGGGTTCAAAAACAGCCTACATAAAATGGACTCTGATTTATTTATTTTTTTTTTTTTTTTTTTTTTATTCAATTTTCACCCCAAACAAGGCACAGTGCCACTTTGAAGCAGGGGGCTACTATTAGGGAATTAATTAGCGGGGTCATTATGAAGGGAGAAGAGTAGAAAGATGTTTGTTAACATTACACTTGAATCTCTGCATATCATTGCAGTTGGGAAAGCAGAATCCCGGAAGGGAGTTCCAAAGACCCGCAGTTCTGGGGAAGAAACTATTGGAGTAAAAGGCTTTCTTGCACCTAGGGATCTCCACTGTAAAGGGATGAGACTTAGTAGCTTGTCGGGTTTGTCGGGGGTAGTTACGTCGGGGAGGTACAAGTGTTTGCAGTTCGTCAGAGCATTCACCATTAAAGTATTTGTAGAACAGGCAGAGGGATGCAACATCTCGTCGATGGGACAGAGGTTGAAGCCCAGATGACAGTTCAGGACCTATCAGGTTTGCGACTCTTTTTTGAACCCTGTCCAGGAGCGAGAGACAAGCAGCAGATGCACCAGCCCAGATGTGACAACAGTACTCCATACATGGGCGAATGGTTGCCTTATAGAGGTATAGGATACTGGCAGGCTTAAGTAGTTTTCTAGCACGGTAGAGGGAGCCAACCTTCCTTGCAGCAGCCTTGGCAATGCTCTCAATGTATCTATTCCAGTTCATATTCCCTGTAAACGTTAGGCCGAGGAGTTTAAAAGAAGTACTTTCAGGCAATGTGTTCTTGGCCATTGCTATTGGTGGTAGAGAAGGTTTCTTGTAGTTATTGAAGGAAACAAGCTTAGTCTTAGCAGCATTGAATGAGACCAACCATTTTTGTCCCCATTCCACTACGGATTGGAGGTCATCCTCTAGTGTTTCTGCCATTTTCTTGGATATGTGTTCATTTGTTTTCCCCTCATATCTGTTATAGAGAGTGGTGTCATCGGCAAATATACCCATCTCCGAAACAATATTATCAGGGAGGTCGTTTATGAATATCAGGAACAATAGAGGTCCAAGGATAGACCCCTGAGGCACTCCCGCATTTATTTCATATTGTTTGGATGTACGTCCGTCGAGGACAACTTTGATTTTTCTATTACTTAAGAAGGATTTAATTACGTTATGAATTCTTCCAGTGATTCCATATGATCTAATTTTCCTTAGAAGACCATCGTGCCATACCCTGTCAAAAGCCTTAGATATATCAAGGGCCACCGCTCTACCCTCCCCTGTTTTATCCAATGAACGGTATATACGTTCAGAAACTACAGTTAAGATATCTGCTGTTGAACGGGCTTGCCTGAATCCATATTGTTTGTCAGTCAAGAGTTTAGCAGCTGTTAGGTGCTGGACTAGGGCTTGATTAACTAAGGACTCAAATATTTTGGCGAAAAGCGGGAGGAGGCTAATGGGGCGATAATTTAGTGGGTCAGTTCTTTCACCAGAATTCTTGAAGACTGGTACCACAGAGGCGGTTTTCCAGCAGTCGGGAAAACAAGATTCGTTAAGGCATTTATTGTAAAGTTTGGACAGAACTGGAGCAACCTCGGCAGAGCATTTTTTTAATAGCACAGCCGGGATGAGATCTGGTCCACATGCTTTAGAGGTGTCTAGGTTTTTTATAATAGCATGTACCTGAGAAGGGGTGATTTTCAAGTCGTCAAGTGTGGCGTCTGTTCGCAGAGGAAAATCAGGGAGTGAGTGGTGTACCGAGTTCAGTGTGGAGTTTGAGGCAAACCGACTGGCAAGCAGATTAGCCTTGTCAGTTGCCGTGCAAGCAACCTCATGATTGTTTGTTAGTGGGGGAATAATTGACTGTCCATTATTAACTACGCTGTTGTAGATTTTCCAAAAATCCCGGGTTCCTAATTTCTGTGCTTCGATGCGCTTTCTGGTGGTTTCAGAGTAATCTGACTTAGCTGTGTCTATCACTCTCTTACAATTATTTCTAGCTTCTATAAACTTCTGTTTATTTGAGCTGGACTTATGTCGGTTGAATCTGCGGAACGCATGCTGCCTTTGACAAATGGCAGCTGCACAAGCAGAAGTAAACCATTGGGGGGAGTGGGGCTTGCTATAGTATTTCCGTGCGGGAACATGTGCTTCAATAGCAGTTTTGAACCATTCAGTTGTCTCATTTGCACACTGTTCCGCTGGAAGAGTAAAGATATTTTGCCATGGGGCATCTCTGATGAGCTCCCTGATGGCTTCCCAATCAGCCTTTTTGTAATACCTCGTTGTTTTGAGTAGTGGGTCTTCAGTTTTAGGGCGAGAATTTAGGCTGATTTCTACCATTATCACAGCGTGATCAGCATTCCCGAGTGGGCTATGGGCATTTGTTGTACAGTCATTGGGAACTGTTGTCAGAAAGAGATCTAGAAGTGAGGCATGTTGATCGTGCTGGTCTGGGAAACGTGTCGGAAATGTAACCATCTGAGATAGGGAATGAGATATAGAGAAGCTATATGTGGCGCTACCAGCTACGTCTGTGTGATTTGAGAAAGTATAATAGGTTATGAAAAGGAAGGGTTGTAAAGAGATAGCTTCGAATTTGGGTGTATCGAAACTAAAGCAAAATATGATGCAAGTAAAAATAAAATAGATAAACCCCATAATTTATTATATCATACCTGTTCACACAGAAACATATATCACAATATTATGTGGATCTATATTAAACAAGGCCGATAGCCTTTAGTCGCGTACTCTCGGGTAATGAAAGAATGCGTTAATCTAGGATTGACATGAAATTCTTAAAGATAAACTAAAATGACAGACCGACGGACCGAGGGAGTGACTTATAGAGTCGCTTGCACGCGACTAAAAACCTTGTTAAACTTTGTGACATATTTCCATTCTATGGAGGTCAGGCGCGAACGAACACCCCATAATTTTATTATACCATATTTCTTCAAACTGAAACATAATTATCAAAGTATACTTACGCAGATAGATATGAAAAGTATTTATTAAAGTATGTGCCTATTTCCATTCCATGGAAGCCAGGCGCGATCGCAGACCCCACAATTGTATTATACCATCCCTATTTAAATTAAAACATACTTATCAAAGTATTATTATGTACATCTATATTAAAAACACTTGTAAACGTTTCTTTTTTTTTATTTAAATTTTTTCCATACGTAGTTTACCAGGCGTGTACGCAGCACCGGCAATTTTAATGAATCATCATTATGCCAGATCAAACATACCCATGTCTGTGTCTCGACACATCTTTTATCATTATATGTGATCAGTTTTCTATAATAGTCGACCATAGAGGAGCCTATTCGTTACCATAGTCAATAAAAGTTACTTTCATGGTAGAAAAGTTCATTGGTTTGTATGTTTAAGTAGTTTGTATTTCTTTTAAATTCACGAACCGGTTTAAAAAAAATCAAAATGGCAGCGACTTTGAAATGGAGAGCCCCGTTTTCAATTTGATGGAGAGGCACCTGAGCATTCTGTGTTAACAATTTAAGAGAGTTTCGTCAACGTAAGGAATATTTATAAATATATTTTAATGTGTTCCGTTATTTTGTGCTTGAGGAATATTCGATTATGGCATGTGTAGTTTATATAAACATTCATTTAAGTAGTTATCGCCTCAAATTAATGAATCTTGCTTTCCGGACTGTTGGAAAACTGATTCTGTGGTACCAGTATTTAAGAATTCTGGCGAAAGAATGGAACAATTTAATTATCGCCCAAATAGCCTCCTCCCACTTTTTGCCAAAATATTTGAGACCTTAATTTACCATGCGCTAGTCCTTCACCTTACCGATGCTAAACTTTTTACTGAACAAGAATATGGATTTAGACAAGCCCCTTCCACAGAAGACGTCCTGACTGTAATCTCTGAACGTATATAACGCTCACTGGACAAAGCTGGTGAGGGCAGAGCGGTAGCTCTAGATATATCGAAGGCTTGTGACAGGGTATGGCATTAGGGTCTCCTCAGGAAGATTAGATCATACGGTATCACTGGTAGAATACTTAACATAATTAAATCCTTCTTAGATAAGAGAAAAATCTAGGTGGTCCTCGACGGTCGTACATCTAAATAATATGATATAAATGCGAGAGTGCCCCAAGGGTCTATCCTTGGACCTCCATTGTTCCTAATATTCATAAATGACCTCCCCGACAAAATTGCCTCTGAGATGGGTATATATGCTGATGACACCACAGCCTATAACAGGCACGACACAGAAACAAATGAAAACATATCTAAAGAAATGGCAGAGACACTAGAGGATGCGCTCTAATCTGTAGTGGAATGGGGACATAAATGGAGTGTCACGTTCAATGCCACCAAGACTAAACTAGTTTCCTTCAATAATTACAAGAGACATTCTCTACCACCAAATGCAATGGCCATCGACACTTTATCTGAGAGTACATCTTTCAAACTCCTTTGCCTAACGTTCACATGAAACATGAGTTGGACCAATTACATTGAAAGCATTGCCAGGGCCTCTGCAAAGAAGGTAGCCTCTCTCTACCGTGCTATAAAAATACTAACACCCAAAAGTAGTTTGTACCTCTATAAGGCCACTATTCGCCCATGTATGGAGTATTGCTGTCATATTTGGGCTGGTGCATCTGCTACTATTCTCTCGCTCCTAGACAAGGTTCAAAAGAAAGTAGCCAATCTGATAGGCCCTGAACTGGCATCTAAGCTTCAGCCTCTGTCCCATCGACGAAATGCTGCATCTCTCTGCATGTTCTACAAGTATTTTAATGGAGAATGCTCTGACGAACTGCAAGCACTTGTGCACAGATGACGTAAACACCCTCGACAAACCCGACAGGCAGCTAAATCTCACCCCCACACAGTAGTGATCCCTAGATGCAAAAGATCATTCTCCTCCAGTAGTGTCTTCCCAAGAACCGCTAGACTTTGGAATTCCATTGTAGGTCCCTAGTTTCCCAACTGTACTGACGGGCAGAAGTTCAAGTGTTACGTGAACAGACATATTGCTGCCCAAATCTCCACCTAGTACCCCAGTAGATGTTACCCGTGATAGTAGCCCCTACACCAAAGTAGTAATGTGCCTAGTTTTGGGTGAAAATATAATTTTTTAAAAATCGTTTTAATTTCAGTTCGCTGAAATTATTTCAAGTAAAGAGCATTAAAAACTATTTCAAAAAACAAAACAAAAAAAAACACACACACATGAACTGAACTTTTATTGATTATGGCAATATTTATTTCTTGTATATTTATTTTTTTGGGTAGTCTTTGTTTGCTTTTTTTGTTTGTAAGAGTGTTTAGCAGAAGCTAAACACTCTTACTAAATAATATCGACGAAATATCGAAAAACAAAGAAACAAAAACAGTTTTGAACACTTATGAAGCTTTACTTACTGTAGTAAAATAATTCGAAACAGCAAAATGGGATATTATAAAAGTAAACACGTAATTACTTTAATTTTTTAAAGCAAAGAATCGACATAAATATGAATAAGAAGAAAATGGCGCCTTTTTAAAGCAGAACATGTTCGTTTCAGTTTTACAGTATTGAGCGGTGTTGTATTGCACCGTCAGATTCAGGGTTGTACTATTGTAATGTAAAGGATACGCAAAAAGGGTTTTAATAAAGTAAATTCCTTCTAGTACGCTGACAAAAAAGCTTCAACAGCTATATAAATAAAAAAATAAAAATGGCCTGTAAATGTTTGTAAAAGACACGTAATCACGTGAGCAGGATTTTTTCCTTCTTTTTGACACGATAAATAACGTTCTCATTTTTTTATTATTCATCTATTTATCTATTTTCGAAAGTGTGCCACATGAAAGCGGAGAAGGAAAAAAACAGAGTTATGCAAAATTTGTGTCGATAATTGTCTAAAATTCCGACTTTTTTTGTTGACTTTCACTTTAATAAGAACGTAAATTTATGAGGTGAATTTATTCGGCATAATATGATTCAACTAAAAAAATAAACAGAAGCTTACGTGAATAAAGATTAAAGTTAAGGTGTTATTGTGGACCCTCACCCCTTTTAAAATACCTTGTTAATCTTTGTGACATATTTACATTCTATGGAGGTCAGGCGCGAACGAACACCCCATAATTTTATTATACCATATTTCTTCAAACTGAAACATAATTATCAAATTATACTTACGCAACTAGATATAAAAAGTCTATGTTAAGTTTGTGCCATATTTCCATGGAGTAGCGGCGCGATCGCATACCCCACAATTGTATTATACCATCCGTATTTAAGTTGAAACATACTTATCAAAGTATTCTGATGTACATCTATGTAAAAAAAACCCTGTAAAATTTTTTTTAGTCACTTTTTATATTTCATGCGCAAACGCAGCCCCCACAATTTTTTTGAACCACCGTTCTGCCAGATCAAGCATACACATTCCTGATCCTCGATACATATTCTATCATTATATGTAATTGGTTTTCTGAAAATAGTCAACAATATAGGAGACTATTTGTGACCAAACACACACATCAGCTTTATATTATAGATATATATATATATATATATATATATATATATATATCTTTTTCTTCCTTGATCTTTCTTATTTCTCGGCAGCCGTGTGAAAAATGTATCTTTTTTCTTTTATTAATATTATTGGAATTTTTCCCCTTTTCCTTGTACATATTTGTGAATTATTCCATGTATTTCGGCCTTTTGGATTATTTTGGACCATCTTCCAGTTATGTGCTTTCCTTGGATTTTACTTGTGCGAATGGAAATTTAATTAACTTTCTTGGGGTTATATTTTTTTGATTTTACCGTCATTGGATTATTTACCTTACACCAGACTATCCATCACTTTTTCCTCACAATATTCCGTCTGCTTCACTTTTTATTATCAAGTAAGATGTTTGACTTACTTGCAGTTTCATCAAATACTTTCGTATCCAAAATCCGATCCCGTATTTTGCTAATTCCTACCCTCTGATAAGAACGAAAATATTTCTTCAAAACTCTGCGGGTTAAGGACTATCCACTTATCAAGTGTTTCCTTTTCAGATTAAATATGTGTTTAACTTTTTTTCAAAGTATTTTTAACATGTTTTATTTACTGTTTGCTCTTATATATATATATATATATATATATATATATGTTTGTGTGTGTGTGTGTGTGTGTGTGTGTGTGTACGGATTTGCCGTGTGGGTTTCAGCTGGATACGCACTCATATATATATTTATACAACGTGCCTTATATAATAAGATAATAGTAAATGTATAATTCTATTGAAAGTTCATTTTCTCGGGTTTAACGTTTTCTTTGTCAGGCCTAATATACCAATAAGTACGCATGGATTTGTATATCAGACTAAATTATATAATTAAAATAATACTGCTATATTTAATTTTTCTTTCGTCAGTCTTCATATTTTAAATATGTTCGTCCGAAGACCGAATACTACTATTTAGTAGAGGTTTCAGCTACTCTAATATTCTTCATTGTTTTTCCCCACACGACCCTAATATTTACTTTTTTTTATTCTTTATTTTTTTGTTAAATTGTTCCCTAGAAATTGT
The DNA here is from genome assembly GCF_053919585.1 of Euprymna scolopes. Lineage (NCBI taxonomy): Eukaryota > Metazoa > Mollusca > Cephalopoda > Sepiida > Sepiolidae > Euprymna > Euprymna scolopes. The sequence continues at coordinate 78,415,074 of NC_136489.1, read as the reverse complement.
TCTTTTAAATCTGCAACCATATCAACAGAGTGTTAGTACACTCGCCAACCTTCTTGTTTTCATTACCCGGTTAGTTCTTGATATTTGGCGTGTTTTACTTCGTTGGTAAATGTCATCACCATTATCCCTTTACTAAAGCCAATGCAGCTTCAATGTAATTATTTGAAGAAACTGTGTGAAAATATTTAAATGTCGGTGTGGAGTGATTTCACTTAAATATTCTCGGTGAACTTTTATTTTTCGAATCAACTTCTAACTTCTAATTTGTGTGCAGACATGAACTTTTAGTTATTGTTCTGCTTTCTTCTCGCGGCCGCAATTAATCGGATTCCAAACATTCCTCTGGTTTTCTTTTTATTACAATCTATGCAATAATGCAGCAACGCAATTTCATATTCATTCTCCTCCCCTCCTTTATAAAAAAAAGACTTGTTCAATCGACAATCAATCATTGTGATTGGTGAGTAAACTGATGTCGCAAAGCTAAACAATACTTATTTTCCCATTTTAAATTCAATAGTCCCAAATCGATTTGTCTTGCCCCGTCAAGAAAATGTCCGGTTTTAAATAGGTACGTTTCAAAATATTACATTCGTTTTATTGCTTTAACGTACAAATACCTGGAAATACTTTACGTTTAAACGTAGAATATATATATATATATATATATGTCTGTGTGTATATATATGTATATATATATGTACATTTATATATGCAGTTATTTGTACATATACACATACGTATATATATACTTTACGTTTAAACGTAGAATATATATATATATGTGTGTATATATATACATATATATATACATATATATATATATATACATATATATATATATATATATATATATATAGGGCGAATGAACTCTTTTTCTGTGTCAACGGCCAACTAGCACCGTGTATATTTGTGTGTGTGTATATGTGTATTGGGGTAGAGAGGGCTCCCGTAAGCCGTGGTGAAGGCAACCTTTCTAGGAAAAGCAAAGCTCTGATTTAAAAAAACCATAATGCGGAAGACCAGTACCCGCATTAAGCTGGTCTGCAGTTTAATTTGTTGCTGTCTATCTTGCTCAACATTTTGAACCGAGAGAGAGAGAGACTTAGCTGTCGTACAAAGCTAAGACTCTGTAACATCATATTTGTATATATACTCCCTCAGACATTTGGAATCATGGATTTTAAATGTCTGAGGGAGTGGCACTTGTCTGACAAGCCGTTGCAATCATCATATATATACATGTAAATTTATATATGCAGTTATTTGTACATATACACATACGTATATATATATATATATATTGTTTTAAAAATGATATGTTTAATAAATAAAGGATAAAAAAACAGATTCATTTTGTTATTTCAACTACATTGTCTGAAGCCAACATTTATTTTTGCAGACGAAAATAAAACAGCCATTGTCGTTTCTTTTAAGCTTTCTTAACTGACAGATATTTGTAATTTGAAATATTATTCACAATTCATTATATCATTTAAGATTGTGTTATATAAACCTTCCTTCGATTAGCAATATAAATAGCGCTAGTTATTCCAACTCCGGTGAGAGAGATATGGCTGCACTTCAACTGCTAGTTGAGTGCCCATCAGATATGCACGCTTTCGTATCTTTGTACATTATTGTTAATACACTTGTTCCTTAACCGAACGTCAACTTGAGTGTTCTTATTTTCACTGCTGTTCCACGACACAACAGATTGGCGACAAGGAATCGAAACGACCATCACTGCAGAGAATCACCAAAGTGATTGAAATAAAGATTTGTAAAATCTTTACGGCAGAACACCTTCGTCATCTCAACAGATATTTGAATACGGAAGGATTAACAGCGAATTAATTACTACGAAAGTAATTTGGCAACGGGAAAACTTGCTACCAAAATCTACAGCGAAAAACGCGAATATTGTCAATTATTTAATAATTGAACACACTTACCAAGAGTTTTAGAAAGGGGGGAAATGGGTTATTTTTTCTTCACGAGAAGCAATTTTGCCTACGGTAAGAATTTTCTACCGCAAAGATCAATGTCCAAAATCAACTAGCCAACACCGTGTAAGCTTCTCGCTATTTCGATAACACCTAGGATTTGAAAAAAAAAAAACACGCTTGATTTTTTCAAGAGAAAAAGAGACGACCGTGGAAAGTAATTATTCGCGTACGTCATTTATGCTAGGCAAACACGTAAAGAATCAAGTCATTGTTTGCAAAGAGGCAAAGAGGTTAAAAAAAAACCTAAAAGTTTCCCATAGGAATTTTGTCGGATATTTAAAGCGGCGGATTTTATTTTTGCTACGTAAAAACGCGTGCAAATAAAAAAAAAATGTTAAACAAATATTATTTCGCTGGAATTTTTCTAGTAAGAAATATAGCGTTCAACAAATTAAATTACAAAATGACTGCTAAACTGTTGTTCTGCAAACAAAAGAATTGGGAAAGAAAACTTGGTTGATTTTTTTTTTTACTAAGGAATATTTCTTTAATACAAGCGTAAATTATAAACTGAATTCATATGATGAATACGATATTCAAAGATTCACTGTTGGAATTGTTACAATTCCAGCCATAACAAAATCTCGCGTTGCAAAAGCAGCAAATTCAACAACAAGTATAAAGAGAAGAGAGATTTAAACAAGCATTTGAAGAAAAAAGGCTTCAACAACAGAAACGTTTCGAGGAAATAATGATGAAAACACAGGAGGAACAAAGAAAAATTCTGGAGGCGACACAGTTAACTAAAGCGGACGATTATCATAACGCATTTTCTCAAACAGCTGTGTTGGCCGCTATTGAAAATGTCAATTATAATCCAGAAGACGATGCCACTTTCATCCAGTACTATAGACGATATGAGCATATTTTTTATATCGGATTGTAGCACCTGGTCAGACGCGAAAAAAGTTAGGCTTTTGCTAAAAAAATTGGAAACGGCCGATCATACAAAGTTCGTGAATTTCATTCCCCCAAAAAGACCAGGGAGTTGAGCTTCCAAGAAACAGTTACGCTACTTACAGAACTGTTTTCTGCAAAGACACCTCTTTTCCATAGCCAATATAAATGTATGAATGTTTATAGAAGAGAGGAAGACGACTACACTACATATGCAAATAAAGTGAACAAGCATTGCGACGATTTTTAACTGGAGGAATTATCATCAGATAATTTTAAATGTTTAATATTTGTGCAAGGGCTGATCTAAAATAAAGACGCTTAAATCAGGCGTCGTGTTTTAAGTAAACCCGAAAACGAACCGAAATTAAAGCTACAAAACTTAGCGGAAGACTGTGAACGGTTTATTGCGTTGAAACAAGACAAGCGTTACATAGAGGAAAGCCGAGTGTCGCATATTAAAAAGATCCATCAAAAGAAAAATTCGACTTCAAAAAATAACCAGAGAAAGAAACAGAGAAAAGATCCACCTGGACCATGTTGGAGGTGTGGAAATAAACATTGGTACAATGAGTGTCCCTACAAATTCAAACAACGTGACAACTGCCACCAGAAAGAGCATAAAGCATCGCATTGTAGAAAAAAAATTGGTAGAAATACATCCATTTAACTTACGAAAATTTAACCTGTGGAACAAAATATCCGAAAATATATACAAGTCCAAATATTTAAAAAGAAAGTAAGGATACAGATTGACAGACATGGAAGAGGCGTGGGAACCCCACTATGATTAAATCACATAAAACGGCGAGAAGCGTCAGTGGCGAAAAAATTACCTTCGAAGGTGAATTATTGACGAATATTTTTTCCAGAACAGGGCCGAAAAAGCAAGAATCTTTGTCATACGAAAATCAAACAACCTCTTTGGAACTGATCTGTTCGAAAAGTTTAGACTATGGGATTTGCCTTTAAGGTCATTTTGCCAACAGGTTGAGGATTCGAATGTGGAGGCAGAAAAACTAAACAGAGAGTTAAAAGAGAATTTCCCAGATGTATTTTTAGGCGGGTTGGGAAGGTGTACAAAAGCGGTAGCAAAATTTGACGTAATAGTAAATGAAGAGCCAGTGTTCAGAAAGAAAATAATTGTTCCATACGCCGCTATAGAACAGATAGACGGTGAATTAGAAAGACTCGAAAACATAGGTATCATCGGAAAAATTGATCACAGTGAGTGGGCTGCACCAACGGTTTACATCCAAAAGAAGAGTAAGGAGATTCGGGTTGCGCCGACTTCGCGACAGGCTTTAACAGGGCATTACAAGATAACCATTATCCTCTTCCGAGTCCTGAAGAGATACTTGGGAAACTGAGTGGAGGGAAATATTTGTCGAAAATCAACCTCAGTGATGCGTACTTACAAGTCCCAGTCGATGGGAAGTGTTAAAAGCTGCTATGTATTAATACCCATAAGGGAGTGTACAAGTTTAACAGACTTACTTTTGGGGTCAAAGTCGCCCCTGCGATTTTTCAACAAATTATGGACATTATGTTAAATGGCTTGGATTTAGCAGTAGGGTACCTGTACGATGTATTAATGAAAACTGATAGCAAATAACAACACAAAGCTCATGTAAACCAAGTATTCAAAAGGATCCATGATTATGGATTTAAAGTAAAACAGGAAAAATGTACATTTTTCATGGAGAAAATAAAATACTAGGGGCAAATCATCGATAAACATGAAAAAGGCCGGCTCTAGATAGATCGAGTGCAATAAAGAATATGCCTGCTCCCGAAAATATCGCCTCTTTACAAAGTTTCTTAGGTTTGGCAAATTACTACAATGTATTTGTGCCAAATATGCATAAACTAAGGTCTCCTATAAATGAACTGTTAAGGAAAGACCAAAAATGGGTCTGAATACAAGAGTGCGAAGAAGCATTTCGGGAAATTAAAGAGACTTTAACGTCTGACTTGTTTCTGCCACATTATAATCCCAAGCGTGAAATTATAGTTGCAAACGATAGCAGCTGATATGGCAGAGGAGCCTGCATTTTACACACAATGGATGATGGAAAAGTGAAACCCATAGCACATTAATTTCGATCACTTTTGTCAGCCGAAAAGAACTACTCACAAATTGAAAAAGAGGCTCTAAGCATTATATTCGCGGTAAAGGAATTTCATCGCTTCCTGTACGGTAGGCAATTTCTGTTACAAACAGACCACACACCATTATTAACGATTTTCGGATCGAAAAAGGGACTACCATAACATACGGCGAATAGACTCCAAAGATGGGGTACCATACTTCTGAATTACAATTTTTAAATGGGGTATGTACCATCTAAAACATTTGGTCATGCAGACGGGTTATAGAGGTTAATACCTAAGCAGACAGAACTATAGGAGAATATGGTAATAACAGCCATTCAAGCGGAAGTTGAAGTAAAAAATACGTTATGTGACACAATAAGAGAACTTCCAGTAACGCTTGATGAGATTAAGAGTAAGGCAGAGGTGGACGAATGTATTATACGAACAATAGAAAGGGTCAACGATACCGAACTGGATGAAGTAATTTATTCCATTTGCGATAACGTCCTGTTATATAGCGACAGGGTTGTAATTCCTGCGACATTACAGAAAAGAATGCTCAAGGAATTCAATGTAGGCCATCCAGGTATATCAAGAATGAACAACCTTATGCGCTCTTTCGTTTATTGGGCAAACAGGGATAAGGATATAGAAGGAAAAAGCAGGGGGTGTAGAGGATGCGCATTAGCTATGAAAGCTCCTCCGACTCAATTTAGATCGTGGGCAAAACCGAGCCGATCTTAGTCTAGGATTCATTTAGATTTTACATGACCGCTAGATGGGTTCTACTATCTCATTGTTGTAGTCAGCATATCTAAATGGCCGGAAGTATTAAAATGTAAGAATCTCACGTCCGAGGTAACTATCAAATTTTTGTATGAGCTATTTCCTAGGTTTGCAGTAGTAGACTGCATTGTTGCATACAATGGCACGCAATTTCATCTACCGAATTTAAAAATTTTTGCGAGGATCATCTAATAGAGCATATAACCATTCCGTCATACCACCCAAGAAGTAATGGACAAGCAGAGAAATTCGTTGACACATCTTTAAGAGCTCTGAAAAAAAGCAAGTGGGCAACGGACGAATAAGTCAATCCAACAGTTTTTACAAGTCTACAGAGTCATTTCGAATGCAAACATCGAAATGTCGAAGACACCTGCTGAGGTTGTACTTGGACGCAAGGTTAGATCGATATTTCACAAGTTGTCACAAAACCAGGATATGCCAAATCTAAAAAAAAAACGATAACAAAAGAACGGTATGAAGTTGGCGAAAGAGTCCTCTACAAGATTCACAAAAATAATAAACTTTCTGGGAGTCTGGCATTGTTGAGAAACACATAGGCAACATCGTCTAAATGTTTAAGGGACCAGACTTCGTGCACAAACGTCACACTAACCAAATTCGGAAAACAAAAACGTTATTAATCCCAGACGGGATATTTCTAAAGGGGGGATTTATATCGGCCTTTTTGAACAGAGTAATTTACACCGATTAGCATTATAAATAGCGCTAGTAATTCCAACACCAGTGAGAGAGATGCGACTGCACTTCAACTGCTAGCCGAGTGCCCAGCAGATATACACGCTTTCCTATCTTTGTACATTATTGTTAATCCACTTGTTCCTTAACCGGACCTCGATTGAGTGTTCTTATTTTCACTGTTGTTCCACGAGACAACAGATAGAAAAATTTGTAGAATTTACACTTGCTTTTTTTAGATATACTAATGTAGAAGACGTGTATCTCTTTGTTTGTATATCTGAATGTGCGCTAATTAATTTTAGACTTTACAAAATAGCGACTTGTAATTGCATAAAAATTGTTACTGACATAAATTTATTTAAACGTGATCATATTATTCTTTTTTTCTTATAAACACGTGACGTCTTAATTGTTTTAAACTTGGGCCTACATTTCAAAATAGGTAAATGACATTTCATTTTATTGATATAGTGACTGGGTGAGAATTTCGATTTTTTTATTACCTCATAGAAAGTTTTCAATCAGTAACATTTACACTTTACCAAGTCTATACTTTAATTAAGTTAGTTTCTTTAACTGATAGTCATTTAAATAAGGCAACTTACTGTTTACACGTAAGGAGATATTAAACTTAATATTAAATGCGTTAACCACCTTGGCATTTGGAAAAATATACTTGGACGCACAATACACATAGGTAAATCAAAAATATATAAACACAAAATTGATTTTTCTTTAGTCATGAGATATATATATATATATATATATATATATATATATGTGTGTGTGTGTTAAACACTGAAGGATACATCTGGAGTATAAAACCTAATTACCCACAGATTATCTTAGCAACTTCAATGTGCCTCTGTTTATTTACATGGTATATTTGGATTCACATGCTAACATGGACATATAAACAGGAAACACAACCGTGACCAAAGGGTCAACGAATATACACTTAAATGTCACAGCATCCTGCATAACCGGAAGAAAAAAGTTACATCGCCTGGCTTAGAATTAGGGCGAAAGATAGGCCATTTCGTAAGAGCCTTCAGAGGGGAACATACACATAATGGCTTCCGGTTGATGATAAATTAAAAAAAAAACAAGCAGATGATTAGGCGACGTAAACATCTTAATAAAACGTTTCTTTCATAAAATTCAATAATATTACCATTTTCTGTTGCTGCTATGTTTTTACTAAAAGTGAGAGAGCACTATCCATGGAGATGCCCCAGTATGAAATGATTAGTTAAGTCATGGACGTCACGAGGTATGATTAAATTTTGATGTCATGATTTCAGATTCGATTAATAATTAATTGTATGTATGAACACATGTGTGTATTTTATTTGATTACAAAACATAGAACATCTCCGTGCAGGAAGGTGTTTGCAAAATATTCAATAAAAAAGGCTAATAGCTGTTTATAACTAAGGGAGGTTTCACGTGTAGGTATAAACTATGACAATAAACAAAAATACATTAAAGTTGGGAAAGTTATTGATAAGATAATTTAGAAATTAAGTTTAACGTTTACTTGGGATTTATTTTCGAATCTGGTGAAGATGTCAGATACAAATCAAAAGGCATATCGTCACCTAATGACAAAGCGAACCAGAATGAATGTTTAGTAAGAGCTTATGTACCTCTATGATACTATCAGACTTTAACAAAAGTTTTCCTTTCTCATTAGAATGCCTGCCGGGCGTTTCCCGCTAAACTTGAGATTAATGGGATCTCTTGCCTTTAGCCTTGAACGAAATATTCGATAATTTTCATATTTTATTTCTGTCTTTATTTTACTAATACTTCCATCCCCTAGACAAAAGGAAAAGAATCAGGATCATAGAAAATATAATACATGACCAAATAAAAGAAGTAAGAAATGCCCGAGAGTATATATATATATATATATATATATATATATATATATATATATATATATATATATATATATATATATATATTCTTTTATTTTCTAGATTTTGTGCATCGATTAACCCGTAGAAAATTCCGATGAATTTTGACGTGTTAAAAAGGGACGTACTCTGATGTTGTTTTTTTTTTGGTTTAGGTTCAGTAGGCCGTTTCTACGGTCTTGTTAATTTTTTAACACTAACATACACACACACACTCACATATTCTCTTTCTCATTCTCTCCCCCTGTCTCTCTCTCTCTCTCTTTTCTTGTCATTTCTCAATACATTTTTTAGATTTTCTTTTTATTTTCTCTATCATTTTGATTATTCGGAATGAAGAGATTATTTCCTCCTTTAAAGCAGCAAAACATCACCTGAAAACGACGTGGCATTCTGCATAAATATATAAAAGACAACAAGAGCAAACAAAAATAACAGAAAACAACTGATTTATATTCCAAGGTCAAAACGACAAATAAAAAGATACAATCGGCCGAGGAGGATTATTAGCGTTATCTTCAAATACAACATATTTCTGAGATTACAACGTAACAGGATTTCTGAAAATTATTTCTAACGGTCAATCCGTGTCGCCATCTTATATTTTGATGTAAATCTGGTAAATGATAATTATATTTATCACCTCACAAAATGTAGACATATGCTGGGAAGTCGTAGTTATCATTTTTATAGCACCCTAAAATGTTTGTTGTTAAGATAAAAGTCGTAAAATATATAAACAGTGACAAGGTAAAAATATTTCAGATATTGATATTATTTTTATTTTAGTTGTATAAAAGTTCTTGAATTTGATTAAATGGATGCAGTATGATCACTCAAAGAGCGTAGAGTACGCGCCACATCCTTAAAATATCAGACATAACCAGTTCACATTATTCATAGTCCGGATACACACAATAAAATAATGATTATACTAAAGTATCTCTATTGTTTTGTATCCCCACGAAAGTGGACATGTAAGCAACGTGAATTATTAATGCGGGGAAAATATTCGTTTAGATTAAAAGGGCATTTGTGTGTAAAAAAAAAGAACGTTGTCTCTGATTAGATTCTTCTTCATTAAACGAGGCTATATAGTTGTACATTTTGTATCTAGCAAAACTGCGACTAATCATGAAATTCAAAAATAGAGTTTACTAATTACTGGACATATATTATTTATTTTTCTATTGTTTCTTTTTTGGGTATCAAATCAGCGGAGCAGTAGTCATCCTTATGCAACGATTACATTATAACAAAATATTAATTTTTATTCACACAGTTATATAATCCAAAAATGTTGATTTACACTGATGTATATATTGATTGGCATTAAATCACATTAATAATATAGTTACATTATTATAAAACGGTTCATTTATACTCACGCTATATCATAAAAAAATCTAAAAAGTAAAACTAATACTAACTCATACGTATTATTTTGCTTTATTTAATATTATGATATATTTCGTATAAGAAACACTCTTATGTATAGATATTATGATAATATATTTAAATATCTGCCTTTCTTAATAAGCCACCATTGAAAGATATAAATGCAGATGTTTTAATGTTCATGCTAAAAATTGACCCGTACTTTACATATAACATGAAATAATTATCCGAGATTTAAAAGGACACCGGCTACATGCCATATAACTAACGGGCAGTGACATAGTACATTTCACAGTTTAACTATATGTCTGTCTAATTGTCTCTCTTTTTCTCTTTATTTTTCTACAAAAAAAAAAAAATAATAAAATACCAAGGCATACATTGGGTGTTCTTTATTATTGTGCTGATTAATAGAGACAATACAAGAGATTATGCCTGTTGATATAGAGGACTAAAGAATATCAGAAATATATGGGTAAATGTACGTAAAATGTGCGTAAGATTTGCGTAAATCATCGGTAAAGAGCGAGTAAAATGTCTACGGTACCATAAAGTATGTTCCCCGTCTACACGCGTGCAATTCTGATATCATGAATTTGCACTGATTTGATAAAGAACCAGCTAGATGTAAGTGACCCCCCACTATGTATGTATGTATGTATGTATGTATGTATGTATGTATGAATGCGTCTTAATAACCTTATTTTATAAAAATGCACTTCAAATTCGTAAGGATACTAATTTCAACATATCCCAGACCCAGCACTGGATATCAGACAACAAAGAATATACATAAAGTAGTAGTGTTCGTGTTTGTGTGTTTGTGTGTGTGTGTGTATAAAACTCTCATAAACCCTACACCACTAGACCAATAATGACAAAACCTGGCATGATGATGATCATCCGCCTAGGGATGGTGCACACCATTTTTCAAGGTAAAGATCAAAGGTGAAGGTTATAACCTATGTATGTATACTCTGCTACAGTCAACACGCCTAGAGTAATCCTGATCAAACATGACATGATAATGGCCTTCCACCTAAATATCGTTTACACCATTTTCCCTGGTAAAGATCGAATGCAAGGGTAATAGCCTATGTATAAATATTCACCTACAACTCACAGCACTGGAAGAATCATTACCAAATCTGACATGATAATGAATATTATCGACCAAGAGATTATGCCCACCATTTACAAGATCAGATATAAAGATTAATGTCATATACGGTTCGTCTTTTTATAAAACATGTGTGATACTAAACAGATGGTAATCATTGTCATTTTTTATAATTGTTTCAATTTTTATGTGTAAAAATATAAGTTGATATAACCTATTTGCTTTAAAGTTCATAGTTTTATTTCAATCACTTCAGGAGGTAGTTAAAATATTTTTAACACCTTAGGCAAATAGTTACTCTTACAGCATTCAGTTACTGCAAACATGCCCGCGAAGCCAAGACAAGGCCCACCACAAAGCAGTGGTATATTTACTAGTATATATATATATATATATATATATATATATATATATATATATATATATATATATATATATATATATATATGTGTGTGTGTGTGTGCGTGTGTGTGTGTGTGTGTGTGTGTGTATTCGGGACAGAAATTATTATTACAATCAAAATAAATTTTAACACAAGATCGATCATGATAAAAGTACGTATCCATGATCAGTATCCGAAACCATTCAAAATAGTTTGCGAGTAAAACTACATCGATTTTTTCTGAGTCGCTTATTCAATAGAACCAACAATTGTTTACGCTCGCAATTTGAGTAAATTGAACCATTACTAAATGGCTCTTGCTCATTTTACACTTCGAATGAATCATACAATTAATTCCGAAAGCAAATTAAGATTTTTTTTTATTTCCCAACCAAAAACAAAAACAAAAGACGAACTAAAACCTGCGCAAATATATTTTTTGTCAATTTTGTTAACTTCGTTTGATTTCATCCGTTTAGTTTCGGGTCCTTCTCGATTGTGGAGTTTGCACGGCGGCAGTTGCCATGCCATACCGGATATGTTGGTTTTGGTTGAACGAATCGATAGATGGCGCTGGTGAAATATCGAGTTAATTCGCTTAGAATTGATTTGAGGTGATGTCTGAAATACTTGTAGAAACAACTCAGTGGTTTGGGCAGCCGACTGGAAGTAACATTGTGTAACATTCAAATGAAATCCTTCAAGGTTTTCACCGTTTTTAATTCAATGAAAAGGGAAAGAAAGAAAAGAGGAGCAAACGAATAAACAGATTAAAATTTCTAACGAGAGTGGGAACTACATTAAGAGCTAATATATAAAAGGGAAGCGGTAAAAAAAAGCAAAGATATGACGACTTCAAAGTGGAACTGGTGTGGGAAAACACGCAAGTAAAATAGAATGAAAAAAGAAGAAAGATGATAGATAAAGGCTATGATGAGGGGAAGAACCAGAAAACACTAAACAGAAGAAAAAGGTTAGGAGAAAAAAAAATATTTATCGGAGGTAAACCATACTCGTAACTTAACGGCCAACATAAAGACAAAACATTCGAATAACACTACTACTTATAATACTAATACAATAACAACTACAAATAATAACAAAATCAAAATACAAATAAATTATTGGAGAAAATAATATAAAAGTGAGGTTTAAACATAATTAAATTTTACGGGGAAGAAAAGAAGAAATTGATCGAAAAGACGGTGTAAAAAAAGACCCATCCCATGAGAAGAGGAATACTTTAACAGAAAATGCCATTTTGATGAAAACGTACTATTATACAGATTAGGATGCTGATGCTGATGAAAACATTAATAATAATAATAATAATAATAATAATAATAATAGCAAATCAAATAATAATAATAATAATAATAATAATAATAATAATAATAATAATAATAATAGGGATATGAAAACGTGTTGAAGTTGAAGCAAGTAAAGTTGTATCTATTGTAATAGGAGTTCTGGAGAGTATTTTGTTTATTAATATCCTATTTTAAAATGAATTAAAATACAGAGACATATTTTCCAAGGTGATTTCCTATTATCACTGATGTTCATCATAGCCATGATGCCCGTTAATAATATACTGAGAAAATGCCAAACAGGACACAAGTTCAATTTTACAGATGAAAAAATGAACGACCTCATTTACATGAATAATCTGAAACTGTTTTCACCCCCCCCCCCCAAAAAAAAAATAAATGCATTAGAGACGCTAATAAACACAACCACAATCTTTTGCCAGGATATTTGAATAAAATTCGGTATAGAAAAATGTGCACTGCTTCATGAGAACAGATAAACCGGAAGTAACAGAAAATATGAAACTACCCAACCAAACGGAGAAAGGCGCTAATGGTCGCTGTTAACAAAAAATCAATGGTAAGCGGCTGTTGTGATTACGTAAATTCAACTGAAAATATTAGCGACAGAGGTGAAAAGTACTGAGAATCTGAGAAGACGTGTTGCCATGCAGACTCCAGAAAACGCAACTAGTTGTTCTGAACGAGAAATATCTGATGATTGCCATGCGTTACTACGCTCAATCAGTAGAAACAAAACTCTACTGGAGTAATAGATGGGAAGAGCGACGAGATCACAATAGAAATGCCGAATGGCCGAAAGACATGAAAGAAGAGGTAAACAAATAGAAAAAGGAACGGGGAATGAAATCAGCAAGGTAACCCTTAGTTAAAAGGGATTTGGATGCTGAAGAAAATCAAAATAGTAGCGATAATAGTAGAAGCACTAGGAACTATTCCGAAAAACTTTGAAAAAAGAATGGCAGAAATTGGAATCAGAGGAATAGCTGGAAAAAAACAACGCCCAACGATAACGAAAACGGCTGAAATATTAATGAAAACCCTAGAATGCGGAGAATAACACGGGAAGACAATATAATGAAGACGCGTTCCGAAGCTGCATATCTACAAGTTCTACACCCCATCATGCATCCCTCATTTGTTTCATGATAATAATGATAATGATAATAATAATAACTAGCGGGAGCTGTGGAAATTCCAGTGGACCCTTTAATATGTAATATATTGACGTTGGCATTTTTGTGGATGTTTAGCGTAAATGGAGACGTTAAAAAAGCTAAAGTATATATCTAAGTAGCTGGGACGCTCTGCATAGCCTGATCGTAAATTGTGATTAAATATGATATTCTAATTCATGCAGATTTCGTATATATAAGAGTCAATTTTCGATCCATTCTTATATATTATAAACCTGTGATTTCAAAAATAAAACTATATCCATATGGCTTACAGGCATCAGCTTCAATCGAAACCGAAACCAAAACTTATCAAGAAAAAAATAATGTATGTATATATAACTTGAGTTCTTACAGCTATAATGAAAACCAAAACCAAATCTCTTGAACAATTCTTGGTAAAATTATTTATCGCAAGAAATGGAAAGGCATAACTATTAAACAACAGACACTCGGAAGAAAAAATAAATGTTATACAGAAAATAACAGACACGCTATCGTATTAATATATAGATTAACATATTTTATGTACCAAAAACAATTTTTCATGAAACTATTTTAGTTAAAACAATGTTGTAATAAAATAATTTATTTAGAAAAAGGAACTGCCATTTAATATATATATATATATATATATATATATATATATGTATATATGTATATATATATATGCATATATATAACTTAGATTTAATGTTTTTATAAACATATTAGGTACTCACGCCCTTATTGATCCGTGCTGAAATAATAACGTTATTATTCAAAAAGCCATTCTTAACATGGGGAGTGGAGGGTGTTTTGGGTTAGGCTAAGGGTTGTTTTGGTATTTATTTTCTTGCCTTTTTTACACGGTGGTCACCACTTATCAAGGCCCGGAAGCCACTCAGGGATAAGGGTTATTGCAAGTACAGTACGTTAGTGTGGAGATCTGATGAAGTGTTTACTTAAGAGGGCGGTTCATTAGAAATTTGTTTACGTTGGACTTGAAAGCATCCAAGTTGTAGTCATGCGGGAAGCAGGCAGGCAGAACAGAGTTCTACAGGCGTGCAGTTCTAAGAAAGAAGCTTTGTTCATGGAATCCACATTTTGATTTATTGCACAGATAACGAGTTGGGGAAATTTTTCACAGTGGATTCAGCTAGACGGGTGTTTTTCGTGAAAAATTGGCGAGGAGGGACCAGAGATTGGAGTTCATACGAGCACCTGCCATGGAAATAAGGCTAAAACAAGGATAGGCTCGCAACGTCTCTTCTGTGGGAGAGAGGTTGCAGGGTAGAGAAAAGGGCATCCCCCACTAAGCCTCGAAGTCTATTTTGTACTCTGTCCAGGGAGGACAGGCTGTTTTTAGCAGCTCCTGCCCAGATATGGCAGCAGTATTCCATCCTTGGACGTACTTGGCTTTTATATAGATAGAGAATTGCATCAGTGGTGAGATATCTTCTGGAGCGGTAGAAGGATCCCACTATCTTTCCAGCGCCCTTGGAAACATACTTGATGTACGTGTTCCATTTCAAATCAGGAGTAAAGGACAAACCCAGAAGCTTGTCAAAACACGGGGCTTCTCCGAGACGATAGCCATCCATTTCAATTGATGCCAGATAGGGATCAGAGCGTTGATGATGTAAAGATAGGAGTTTAGTTTTAGATGCATAAAAGGTACCCAGCCACGTCTTCCCCCACTGAACCACGCGCTCAAGGTCAGAGGAGAGAGAATCAGAGAGAACTTTGTCATTTACAACCTTTGATGTGTTGCCATAGATGGTTGTGTCATCAGCATAGATGTCAACGAATGATTCAAGTATGTGTTTAGGGAGGTCATTAATGTAGATTAGGAGGTTAGTTGGGCCCATGATTTACCCTTGAGGGACTCAAACATTAATACTGCAGGCCTCTGATTTTTGTCCATCGACCACTACTCTTATGAACCTATCGGAGAGAAATGATTTAATGATTGAGAAAACGTTCCCAGTTATACCGCAGCTGGAAATCTTGTGAAGTAGGCCTTTATGCCATACCTTGTCGAAGGCCTTTGATATGTCAAGAACAATTACCCTAGAAAAGAAGCCTTTGTCAAGAGATTCACTAATCCTGTGAGATATAACCGCTAGCACATCTGCGGTAGATATTGCAGAATGAAAACCATGCCGTGTGTAACTAAGAAGATTGTTTCTGCTGAGGTTGTTTACTATTTCACTATTTAATATGGATTCCAGAAACTTACTCATAAAACTCAGGAGACTTATTGGTCTGTACTGTGAGGGAGATGACTTATGACCTGAATTCTTAAATACAGGGCATACTGATGAGGTTTTCCAGGGAGTCGGAAAGCACTTCTCCTTAAGGCAACGCTTAACCAGTTTCCTAAGTATGGGAGCAAGTTCTGGTTGAAGCTTTTTTAACGCTATAATTGGGATGCCGTCAGGGCTAATTGCTTTACTGGAATCAAAGTTCTTGATTAGCTTGGCGACCTCATGCACAGATATTTGTATGCTACCTAACGTGTTCTGTGTTATAGGAGGAAATATGGGGAGTTACTGGCCTTCGTTGCATAGGGAAGAATTAGCTGCAAAGTTCTTTGCAAATAGTTTGGCCTTGTCTGATGCTGACGAGATGACCTCTAGTCCATTGATAATGGTTGGGACAGAACGCACACTTCTGTTCAGGATCCTATTTGTTATTTGCCAAAACTGGTGAGGACCAAGCCGCTGATCAGCTACTTTGGATTTAACAGACTGGGCATATAGCTCTCTTGCATTTTTTTATTACTCTTTTACAGTAGTTGCTGGCGTTCCTGAAAGCAGCTTTAGTGTCAGTGCATCTATTACGTTGGTAGTTATCGAAAAAGTGATTTCTGTGCGCGATAGCAGCACATTCTGGGGAGGACCATGGCTGGCTGGTAGGTTTTTGTTGGAATCTTTTAGATTGTATGAATTGGCCTATGCCTACAATTAACCATTCGGTCAGATCTGATACTATAGAGGACACATTTTTTAACATTGAATGCAGAGGTAAATCAAATATGAATGTACGGAAGCTATCCCAGTCAGCCATAGAGTATCGGTATACAGTACGGTGGAGGGTAGTCTGGTGACTTAGTATATTTCATTTTTATTTTAACTGATACGGCGGAATGGTCGGAGGATACTAGAGTAGAATGAATGGAACATGAACATAGCTCAGGGGAAGTTGAGAGAAAAAGGTCTAGGAGGCTTGCATATTGACCAGTATTATCGGGCACACGTGTGGGTTCGCGAACACTCTAAGTGAGGTCATAAGCAATGGCAAAACCATGACAAAACCTCACCTCACCGTCTGTCTTATTTGAATGAGTCAGCCATTCCATGTTATGGACGTTGAAGTGGTGTAAGCAAGTGCAACCCGGAAGCACATATAGGGTAAATTAGGATCTTCTCTAGAGATATCCCTGCCACACCGGAAGCCATCTTGAATGTAGGCACATATTTCATGCCTATGGCGATCTTGGGGGTCAGATTTAGCTTTTGCAGAGAAGGAGCCATGCCGAAATAATGATTTTTTAAACCCATTCTTAATATGGGGAGCTGAGAATTTTTTCTCTACTTTCACTTAACAAGTATTAAATAAAATGTTACCAGTGCACTTACTGATCCGCGCTGAAATAATAACGTTATTATTTTGAAAGCCTTGGTACTCATGCTGAGAGTGATCCGTGCTAAAATAATAACCTTATTATTTAAAAGGCCATTCTTAACATAGGGAGGAGAGGGTGTTTTGTACCTATTCTGTACGTTAACTTTGCAATTGAATAAAAAAAAACATATCATAAAACTTTAATTAAACGTGGAAATACGATTTAAAAATAGCGCGGATCACTCTCTGCATTAGCACCAAATATTTTATGTGCAAACCCAGTTTCGTTTCGCTAATAACGTGTGGTTAAATTCGAGGTTCCATAACATGCCTCAGGGCTTTGTTTACATGCTACATCAATTAGTAGTCGTAGCGATAATATTTTTAATTAACGAATACCTCGGCGTCTCTCTCTCTCGCTTCCTATCACTCGCTCTCTTTCTCTCAATAAACAAATATAAAGAAAAATAAACAACGACAAAAAAATAAATGCTTGATTTTTGTCCCCACCGCCCGAGTTTTTTTATCGTTTTTATTACGGATTAACTTATAATCAATTATTTATTTAGAACTTTTGAAAGATAAAACCCTGCATTTTATAGGAAAAGAAAAATATATAGCAGTGAGAACACGCTAATCGATTAGAACCTACAGCGTATTCGGAAATTAAATGTCTATTTCAGAATAAATTTCAACCAATCAAATTTGCCGGAAACGTGACACGCAAAAGAACACACCCATTATTCTATTAATATAGAGATGATGATGATGATGATGATGATGATGATGATGGTCATAATAATAATAATAATAATAATAATAATAATAATAATAATAGGGTAGTTGTAGCACCTAAGACAACTGGGTGAGGTTCACTATTGCAGCTCAACTAGAGAGATAAAACATCAATCTTGTGAACAAAAACTAAAACAACAACAACAATAATAACACCAAGATCAACATCAACAACAACAATAATAATAATAATAATAATAATAATAATAATAATAATAAACTAGCTGCAATACGTAAGCCCATTGAATCAGTTATGCCATTGCAACTGAACTCCCGAGATAAAACGTCACTCTTGTGAACAACAACAACAACAAAAACAACAACAAAAACAACAACAAAAACAACAGCAACAACAATAATAATAATAATAATAATAATAATAATAATAATAATAATAATAATAAGTAGCTGCAATTTCTAAGGCCTGTGGTGAGATCTGCTATTGCATCTTAACTCCCGAAATAAAACATCAATTTTGTGAAAAGAAACACTACCAACAACAACAAAATAATGATAATAATAATAATAATAATAATAATAATAATAATAAATAACGAGATCTGTGAAAATTCCATAGTGAACTCTTTCATATGTAATATATTGATGTTGGCATTTTGTGGTTATTCAGCGTAAATTGAGACGCTCTGATAGCATTTTTTTTAAAACTGCAAAGGTATATATCTCAGCTAGAATAGCCTTGCCGTAAAATATGCTTAAATATGATATTTTAATTTATGCAGATTTCGTATGATCATTATTTTAAGAGTCAATTTCCGATCCATTCTTATATATTATAAAATTGTGATTTAAAAAAAAAAAAAAAACATATATCAATATGGCTTGGATGCATCAACTTTAATCGAAATCGGAACCAAAACTTATAAAGAAAAAAGAATGTATGCATATATAACTTGAGTTCCTTCAACTATGATGGTAAAATTATTTATTACAAGGAATGGAAATGCATGAATATTAATCGACAGAAACTCGGAAGAAAAAATATAATGTGACACACAAAATAACAAACACACTATCGTATTAATATATAGATTAAATTATTTTATGTACCAACACAGTTTTTTTAAAACTATTTTAGTTAAACAATGTTGTAATAATAATAATTTATTAAGAAAAAGGAACTGTCATTTAATATATTTTTTAGATTTAATGTTTTTATAAAAATATTTCATGTACAAAACCCGTTTTGTTTCGCTGATAACGTGTAGCTTTTTTGGTTAGCAAGCTTAAGGCTTTTCATGAAGTTCAAGTTTACATAAACGATAGGCATATTTAGTTTTGTTTACATGAAAATGTTGTTGTAGTAGTAACAATAATATGTAAATTAACAAAAACATCAGCGTCTATTTCTCAAACAATAAAAAATGTAAAAAAATAAACAATGAAAAAAATAACTGCTCAATTTTTGTCCAAAGATTTTAAATTAGAAAACTTATAGCGTTCGCCGTCCGAGAGATTTGTGTTATCGTTTTTAATACGGTATAACTTATAATCAATTATTTCTTAACAACCTTTGCATTTACCAGGAAGATAAACCCCTAAATTTTATAGAATTAAAAACAAATATAGAAGTGAGAACACGCTAATCGAATGTCATCTGGTGCGTTCGTAAATATGTATTCCGGAGTTAATGCGTATTCCAGAATTAAATTTCAACGAATGAAATTTACCGGAAAGCATGTTACACAAAAGAACACACACTCTATCGTATTAGATATATATATAAATAATAATAATAATAATAATAATAATAATAATAATAACGAATTTCCTGAGAGAAAAAGAATTTTAATGAAAAGAAACAATATTGACATAGATGACAGACCTTATTTGGAGTGGTGAGGAAAAATTTGTCGGGTTAGTAAACGTAAAATTTATGGAAAAATGATGGGAACTCGACGATAACAAAAATAAATAAAGAAGAAACAAAAACAATCTCGCGAAAAGCAAAACAAGGATTTGTTGCCGAAAAATACAGAGTAGAAAAGTAACGTTGTGATGAAGAGGATTTGATTGCAAAAACAGAATGATCTTAAAAGAGAAGATTGGTTAGAATAATAAGATAAAGAACAAAAATAAAAGCAAGAAAAAAGATGAAAGCAGAAGAAAAAACTGGAGAAAAAAAAGGAAGAAAAAGAAAACGCAGACAGATATAGGGAAAGGGAAGACGTTCGTTGTAAGTGAATATGAGACAAGACATTCCAAAAATCTATTAGATTATATTTTGTAACATAACCCCTCGACAGTTGCCTGAATTAAAAAAGGGAAGACACGAGACGAAAGGTTGAACGTAAATTAATGTAAGAAATAAGTTATGTATATGCTTTTCATGGCGTCTGGATTGAAATCAGAAACAATGGCCTTTTTTTTAGATTTTGGGGGCATGCATGATTCACATATTAATGTGATTTAAGGTTAGGTACCCCCTTTTTATATCTATTTAAAGAAGCTGCACGCCGCCTGGGTGATATTCAGGCTACTACAGAGGGGGTGAACACATATTAGTCTGCTATCTGACCTTGGATGTCGCTACAAGGCAATCTGTTGCAACGTTACTATTTACTTCTTGCTTCAAGAGCTTAAATTAATGGGAATCGCCATATGCTGCAACAGGTATTTTTTTCTTTTTAGCCGGATTGCCTTTATTTCCCGTAATGGATTCTCTCATCTTGCATGTTTGATGAAGAGTAAAAGAATGTTGATTACACTTTGGAGAGGCTTAAGGCGTTAAGGCCCCTGCAAGCAGAAGTACTGGAATCATACAGTTGGGACTTAAACTTGTGAAAGGAGAGAATCGCATTCTTTTGCCGGAAATTGTCAGTCATTAATGTCTTCTGATGATATCATCTTTCCAGGCGAATTATCGCTTTGCCTATCGGAATTATTGCAGTTATTCAACGTCAAACAATTTAGACACCCTCCGGATTTAGATGATTATTTGGATAAACATATGATAGACATTTACAGATTATTTTAACTGTGATAATTTGTTTACAACTACTTTATCCTATTTTAAGTTAACAAAACAAGCAGCTGTTCAGCAAACGTAGGCTGTCACCATGACTTTCACGAGAAAACTGTGCGGTATCTATTCGAATAATCGTTTGCATCCGACGATGAAGACAAAAAAAGTCAGAGTAGAGCTTGACAAAATAACCTAAAACGATCTAAAAACCTATTCTGATGAAACGTTTGCTAAAATCACGTCTAAAGAAAACTTAAGTGAGAAGTAACAACGTGGGATCTGCCGACAAAACTCGATTACAACGACTATTTAGATATATCGGCTTTGGGGACACATATGCAGACTTACAAAGGTGTGCTTCCGAGGAGTATCTCCTCTTATCGGGTTTGACCTCCAATCGAAATGTCTGCCTCGAACTACAAAAACTAAACCTTGTCTGCTGAGTTGTCTAACGGTCTCAAAGTGACACTATGTAAAAATTTGAAAAGACTGGTCGAACGGCATGTGCGCGTATTCTTCCACGAACACGCTGAAGGGGTGAGTATTTCTCCCTGGGTCAGTAATATATCTTTACGGATTCAGAATGAGAACTAGATCTCTACATACATCGGGAAGGTTACGATTCTATACCAAAGTTGTTCACGTAGTAGGCTTGTCAATTATTGTCAAAAGTAAGCGACCGCTCCATTGCAATCGCATAATAATAATCTATTGACAGACTGACTTAACAAAAAAAGAAGAACATATCTTTAGCGGCCACACCACCTAAAAATAGGATCATAATCGGAATCCGTCCGG
Organism: Euprymna scolopes; assembly: GCF_053919585.1. Taxonomy (NCBI): domain Eukaryota; kingdom Metazoa; phylum Mollusca; class Cephalopoda; order Sepiida; family Sepiolidae; genus Euprymna; species Euprymna scolopes. Next base: position 78,393,070 of record NC_136489.1, on the reverse strand, counting down.
TGCACGTTCGACAAATGTATATCGACGTATATCCTGCATATGATTATGAAGATGTTGAAAATTCATCAAAAAGAACCGCAACTGACTGAGACGGACAAAAAGGAGGGTCAGTCGCACCAGTTTCTCAAGCTGTTGAATTGTAATCCATTCATCAAGATTTGCTTTATAAGCATGAACACCTTTTATACTAATTTTCATCAGGTTGAACATTAACAGTGTTTTATCGAATAACTTCCGCTTAAAATGTCTTTTGGAAAAGATTTCGTTTTTAGACATACAGATAAAACCTGCGACTAAAGTAATTCTGTTGTATTAATTCTGAACTAATATATGAAATAAAAACAGTATTTTTACCCGGATAAAACAATCCGGAAAATTATTATTGTATGTACAAAATTGATAACAATTGAGATCTCGTGACAAAGAATAATTCATAGTAGCATGACATTTTTGACCTTCCGAAATTTAATTTTGATATTCGGGAGTCGCTCCGACACACAAACACCGAAATGACAGCCGAGGTTATACGTTTTAATATTAAAACTAAAGAAATTCGTTGGGACTCCAGTATTTTTTTTAGTAAATTCAATACTGTAATACGATTAAAGAAATAATTAAGAAGTTGTTGCTTCGTAAGAAGATACTCCACCAAATCATGTAGGTCAAATAGCCTGCGCAAGCGATATAGAGGATCAAACATTTTCTGTTTAAAAAAAAAACACACACAAACTGACAAACTTAGTTATTTTACCCGGCTAACCTTTCCATAAAATGTTTTAATGAGCTGATTCCTTCATATCCGTTAAAAGGCCTGTTGGGAATGGTGTCTTTGTGGTGAAATAATATACCATTTAAAATTCAACTTTCTTCTTCAAAGTCCGGTTACTTATTTTAATTACAATGCATGTCCTGTCGATTATTCCAAACTAAGTCGACACTGTTTATGAGAAAATGGAGATTGTCCTTTAACGCCATCTTGTGGTCCTTCTGTTTATACTTTTAAATTCCCACAAGACACGCCGAAGTCTTCGAATTTTCGGCCCATAAAATACTTCACTAAATATTGTACAGGTTTCCTTAAAGCCGAGACGTGTTTCAAATATTGTGAAAACGTAACAACAAAAAAATACTTTTCCAGCAAGTATACGACGCGAAGATGCCACGGCTGGGTAACCGTTTGGCTTTAACAGCTCCATCGACAAATCCGCTGAGTTGAACATTTGAATTTTTTTATCATATCCACCGAAAAGTTATTGGCATGCCGCCTGGATTGGAATAAAATAAAAATACTGACCTTTTTTTATTAGTACGCCAGTTATTAAATGTTGGGCAACTGTGATCCACGGGTTGACGTGCTTTCTCGTTTCTTGCTTCCCTTTTTTTGTCAATTAAATCGGCTTTATGTTGCCTAAGAGATTCAGCAGTTGTCACGGGTGCTTGGCCGCTAATAGTTTACTATCAATGTAATACTAAATGTAGTCGTTTTAACCGATAGCAGTAATAACTGGAGCTGAGAAGACACCTTTTCCTGCAAAAAAAATAAGTTTCTGTTATCTTAATTTTACCAATTTTTAAACATCTTTGATTTAAAATTAGTTAATAATGTTTTAATTCCATAGAATTGAACGCAAATGAAAAATAGTACTAAGAAAGAAAAAAAAGTACTTTCTTGGGGCGGTAGTGTGTAAGAAATATGGTATATATCTATCTTTTATGCCGCCTGGATTAGAGTCTGAAACAATAGTTGTTTTTAGTACGCCAGATCATAGATTTTTAAACATGCGTGAAACAAGTGTTATAGTAATATTACATACACTACCCCATCTTTGTTATTTATTCAAAGTAGCTGCATGCCGCATAGGAGGAACATTCAGGCGACAGTTACCAAACTTTGGGGGTCGCAACAATACAGCCTTTTGCAAGGTTACATTCTCCTTCTTACTTCAAAAACAAAACTTACCTAAAATTGGCCATAAAATGTAGAAATTCAGAGAAAAAGATAGTAATTATAAACTTTATAGAAACACGTTTTTATCAAATCTGATATTGCCCTTTTATTTTCTGTACTCTGTCAATGAATGAGAACATAGTCTAGACTGCGACAATTTTGCTTTTTGCTTTTGGGGAGATTCAGATATACAATCGACCGTTTGTCTAACTTTATCCTCGTGGGATGTCAACTGGATAGTTACGAAATGGCTATAATTTTTACTGATAAAAGTGGTATAGAAAAATATAATGACGATGAATAATAATAAATGTGAACGCTTTAACTTTCATAATAATGCCGGAGTACATGATAGTCTCTAATAAACAAGAAAATATGCATTAAAAACTGGAATAAAATACATTTTCTAGAAGAGAAAATTGGCAAGCCGGAAAAAAGCAGAAAAACGATAGAATATCGTTAAAACTATTTACAATGAAACGTAATAAGTAAGAAGAAAAAAGCAAAACATTAAAAAAATAGAAAAGACCTTACGACTTCAAGAAAGATGAACATAAAGAAGGAAGCAGCGATAGTTTTGCCAACAGTTACAAATTAATATAGTTGTTTTAAAAAACTAACCATTGTTGCGGTTAAAACAATTCATTTAAACACAGACACACACAAACACACACACGCATATATATATATATATATATATATATATATATATATATATATATATATATATATATTAGTAAGTAAATCAAAACATTTCAAAACGTGACATTGGCTTTATAGAACAGCCGTCTTTCTAGCGTAATAAGTTAGAGCTAATTCAGGCTAATGAAGGGCGCTGAACCTATATTTGCACTCACATATATTATGTTACCTTACATTTCTACTATGGAAAATATTCGTGCAGTTTGCAGAAACTTATTTTTGTCCTCATACCAGAACAGCAAATCTTCTTAAATAGAATTTTAAATAGAGTACGGAACGTCTTTATATTTCGGTAGCCTCTCTTTAGTTTTCTCTTTTTCTCTCCCGCATTTTCCATCCTTTTATATTGTCCATTTTCACGCTCGCTTAACATATTTATCCATTAGTTTTACGCGTGAAAAAAATTGAGATGCCATTTATTTACTTTAGCTATGTTTTTTCTAAATGTAATATGGTAATCTTACATTTATTCCTAAAGGACAATATTAAGAATTGAAATTATATTAATAATAAAAAAAATCGGTCAAAGAGGTAAAAATGTAATGGTGTAATTTACATGCGTTACTGTAAATAGAAGGGCAACCAGTACAAATAAAACAAAAGATTGTTACCCAACATATTATGTACCAAATATAACTGGCATAAACTAATCATTATTAATACGATAAGAAATTTTGGGCCTCATGCTTGAATGTATAGCATGACATGTGCTTTATCTAAAAAATAATTACATATACGTTTAATATGCCATTTACTTTACATTAGCCAAATAGGTAGGAATACAGACGTAGTCTTAAGTAAAAGAATACAAATGAGCAAGTGATATTAAGAGAAAAAATACGTTGGTTAATCAATCAAAAAAGGATCGATTAGTTCGGCTTTACAATACATATTAATTTCAATATTACTTTTCCCATGTGTTATGGAACTTGCCCATTTATTTATAATGGACTCTTCTTACGATTTGATACACTATGAAGCTAATTAACCCGGGGGCAGGATCGCGAACTAACGCGAGAATACAGACCGTCTAACTAAGTCACAGGCGCGCTTCGGCGGCACGGGGGACAAGATCAAAGTGTAGCATCTGTTCCGGCAGATACTGCACTTAAGATAATTTGTACCAGTCAATGGAGGGGAAACCCTCTATACTGGGACAATTATTATTTTTGGTAACCAGAGTGACCCCTTTTAGGGGAGCTGGTTTTTACCTCACATTAAAAACGGCCTTGTGCCTAATTTGCTCAGTGGGGGAGCAAATAAATACCATCTGTTCCGGTAGATACTGCAAGCTATGACTAGCAAAGACCAGATGTGGGGGCAACCCCACATGCCTGACCTTTAACCAGCTCCCAATTCCCACCTCTCGGGAGCTGGTCCCCTTTTCCCCTTCCCCCTCCCTTCACTCCTCACATTAAAAATCGGCCTTGTGCCTAATTTGCTCGGTGGGGAAGCAAATAAACACCATCTGTTCCGGTAGATACTGCAAGCTATGACTAGCAAAGACCAGATGTGGGGGCAACCCCACATCCCTGACCTTTAACCAGCTCCCATTTCCCACCTCTCGGGAGCTGGTCCCCTTTTTCCCTTCCCCCTCCCTTCACTCCTCACATTAAAAATTGGCCTTGTGCTTAATTTGCTCGGTGGGGGAGCAAATAAATACCATCTGTTCCGACAGATGCTGCAAGCAAAGGCAAGCTATGACTAGCAAAGACCATATGTGGGGGTAACCCCACATATCTGAACTTGGTCAATGTAGGGGCAACCCTTCATACCAACATTTACTATCCAGCTCCCATTTTCCACCTCTCGGGAGCTGGATCCCCCTTTCCCTCCCCCTCCCCATCTCTCCACATTAAAAAACGGTCTTGTGCCTAATTTGCTCAGTGGGGAAGCAAATAAATAAAAAGATCAAAGTATAGTATCTGTTCCGACGGATGCTGCAAGCAAAGACTAGCTATGACTAGCGAAGACCATATGTGGGGGTAACCCCACATATCTGAACTTGGTCAATGTAGGGATCACCCTACGACCACAGTTACTATCCAGCTCCCATTTCCCACCTCTCGGGAGCTGGTACCCCCCTTCCCTCCCCCTCCCCCTATCTCCACATTAAAAAACGGCCTTGTGCCTAATTTGCTCAGTGGGGAAGCAAATAAATACCCGGCGGCACGGGGGACAAGATCAAGTGTAGCATCTGTTCCGACAGATGCTGCAAGGTATGACTAGCAAAGACCATATGTGGGGGTAACCCCACATATCTGACCTTGGTCAATGTAGGGGCAACCCTTCATACCAACAGTTACTATCCAGCTCCCATTTCCCACCTCTCGGGAGCTGGTCGCCCCTTTCCCTCCCTCTCCCTCTATCTCCACATTAAAAAACGGCCTTGTGCCTAATTTGCTCAGTGGGGAAGCAAATAAATACAACAGACCGTCTAACTAAGTAGTTGGGAATACCGACAAGCTTTTTATTTACTTTTTCCGTTCGAAATTCCGTTCAAATTCCCGAGTTCGACAGAAACATACCCGAGTTCGACAAGAAGGTCGGAGATTACATCTACTGTTGTTGACCGAAACGTTGTGAAGATCATACCTTAATCTTTCTATCTAAATCAGTTGGTCACGTTTTTTCTTAATATCCATTTTGACTCAGCAGTAGGTTATATGCTATGATAGTCTATTATTCCCCTTCTTGTTTATGTGTATTATGCATTCATTAATTTGCTTGTTGTTGTTTCACAACGTTTCTGTTACTTTGGTGATCTTCAGGTGAATTACCACGATAGGATAGTAATGCTGAGCATTGTAACTGTATTCTCAGTAATCAATCTATAATTGCTGTTGTCTAAACACGTTATGCCCAAATAATTCTCTTGTTGCAAGAAAAACGGCTGTCCCCTTCTCCTGTAAATAAGAACATTAGATAAGTGAAAATGAGATTAGGATAAGCCGAGACTCGAACCTTGTAAGCAAGGTTCAGAAAGTGGAATGTTAGAATTTAGCCATTGTTAAATTCTATATAAAATAGTTAGATGTTGTTTGTATTGTAAAAGAATTTGATTGTTCGTTCTTTTATGAAAACTGAATTAAAAATGTCAGCTAAAAGGAATGAACATGGTTATCGTCTTATAAGCCCTCCCCCCTAAACATGTCTCCTAATATGAACCTCCTAATATGCCCCGGTTAGGTAGGATTGACACCAGTCTTCCAACAATGCTTACTTGGAACTGTAGATAATCAAAACCTTTATCTTTTGTGCCACGGACAGCGAATGGCGATTTTAAGGTCATGAATCCAATGTTGTGTTATTATCTGCCATTCCATTATGATGTTTTGATTATTTGTATCCTTTTAGTATTTAAGTGGATGTACAATATTTTGAAAATATTTTAATAGAGAAATAATAACAATTACTTGTCATAAAAATGATTAAGATTAAAATATATCCATATTCAACATATTTGACCCTTGAGTAATGTCAGCTAAATTCGTTATTTTTCCATGAATCTAAGTTTTCCGAGAAATTCGATAATTACAAAAAATAATTCAAAGCGTATTATTCATATTTTAAATAAATGAAAAAACAAAACATCTCTCCACTGAAGAGACTGGCGAAATGTAACCATTCCGCTGAAAGCCGTGACATCTATTTGCCCCGGGAGATATAATGCGGTTGCACGTTAAAGCTACTTAATATTCATATCGATGCAAATTTAGGCGCGCGTAGAGAAGAGAGGTGTGAGCAAAAATCAACGCTAAATAAATTTCATTCGAAGCTAACTTGTAGGTTATGCACGCCATTTTGTCGTTAATTTACTTACGAGTTCGCTTTTACTATTCCATTCAAAAATAAGAACGTTAATCATTTCACGAAAATGTGTCACCTGCTTTTGAAACTAATTAACGGGCATTTATTCATGAAAATTACACACATTTTAATTCAAGATATTCAAACTAACCTATAATTTTTTCTATCTCTATCCGGGTTGTGGCCTTGTTTATATGGAAGTGATTATAGTATGTTCAGTTTAAGGATGCCTATTCACTCAAGTCTTACTTTCCTTTCTGAGAAAGAGCTATTTTATTGCAAATCATTTAATGCGCCCCTAACGAGGACTGGTAACATGTCTGCTAAGATGTATCTTAGGCCAACATGCATTCGGTGTGTTGGTTTTTCACCCTCTACCGAACCTGTATATCCTCCTAGAGCGGGAATAATAAACTCTCGTAAACACTCATTATTAGTCGCGTGCAAGGAACTCTATAAGTCACTTCGTCGGTCAGTTGGTCGGTCCGTCGGTCCGTCTGTCGGTCGGTCAGTATGTCGGTCTGTCCGTAACACTTTTGTGGTTGGCCTTTTTGGTTAAGATCAAATGTATGTTGTTAATAGATGCTGTTCTTAGCTTTTTAAGCTTTTCTTGACCTTTTGACCATCCTCGGTGGGGGAGCAAATACATACCCTTTCCTTGGCCTTTTGGCCATGATCAAAGTGTGGTATCTGTTCCGGCAGATACTGCAAGCAAAGACCATATGTGGGGGTAGCCCCACATATAAGACCTTGGTTAATGTAGGGGAAACCCTTCATACCAATTGTCACTATCCAGCTCCCCTACTTCCCGGGGAGTTGGCCCCCATTTTCCCTTCACTCCTCACATCAAAAATCGGCCTTGTACCTAATTTTCTCGGTGTGGGAGCAAATAAATACCCTTTTCTTGGCCTTTTGACCAAGATAAAAGTGTAGCATCTGTTCTTACTACATGGTGTACTTATGTTTGTAATTTGGTGATATAAAGTGGGGATCACTTTTCTGTATTAATTTAATGTAAAATGACCACTCTCTTTACAACCAGTGAGTCTCAAAGCCATTCAAGTCATTCTCCAGATGATTCAAGTTTTTGAAGGATTCCAGTTATTTTTTAAGCATTCAAGTCATTCTTAAGGTAATTCAATTAATTCTTAAGTTCATTAAAGTCATTCTAAGTGATCTGCGTTTTATTTATTTAAAACATTTCAGCCTATTTTTCGGTCATTTTCGTTTATCTTTAAGAATTTCATATCAATCCTACATTCACGCATTCATTCATTACACAAGAGGACGCGACTAATAGATATGGACCTTGTTATAATATAAAATCAGTAGTTACAATGGAAGTATGCATAGAATGTAAATTATAAAAATATTATATGCGCCAATACAATACTAAACAATCATGTTTCCTTATACCTTGTAACAAAAAACGAGTACGATCAGAAAGTTATTTTTTGTACACAAACAGAAGAGTTACGTTTAAAATCACTCTAATCTACGACAGATCATATATTTCTTAAACAAGAAAAGAATTCAACACATTCAATACACAGAAAACGATAGCATACACAGTACATGTATCCATACATATAAATAGAATTAAGTTGTCCGTACGTGTGTGTAGACAAGTACATATGTATGTACACTCCTCCCATATATATAGATATATATATATATATATATATATATATATATATATATATATATATATATATATATATATACAGGGTGACCCCCCCAAAAAAAAAGCCAAATGGAGGCCATCTAGAACATATGCTGTATACTCGAGAAAAAAAAAAGAGCAACACCCTAGTGTTTTGATGCATGTTTTGAATATAATAAACTAGTTATGACCAAAGTTTCATTTCATTCGGACAAAACACTAAGAAACGGGACCAAATTGGAGTTGGGGCCCGTTTTCTGGAGTCACCCTGTATATATATATATATATATATATATATATATATATATATATATATATATATATATATATAATTCCAACACAGTAGTGTTTAAATATATGGTTAAATCGCAGTTTTAGTCATTTAGGACTGCTTTAATGCTTCATCGCTCACTCATTCTTAGACTAAATTTCAAACAATTATAACAGATCATAGATCACCCTCTCAGTATATTGTGAAAAAAATTAAATTTTCTTTCAGTAAAAGAACTTTTAATTTTTTAAAAATTCAATTCATGACATTATATAATAAATTCTTAATTTTGCAATATTTTAAGTTATGAATTTATTAGATTTTTTACACGAATAACTTGCCCTTTACTTTCTGAATGTTTAAACTTAACCATATTACTTTTCACACTCGCATTTTTCTTTTGTAATGTATATATATATATATATATATATATATATATATACATATATATATAAATTTGTACGCCATACACATAAATCAAAGTAGGTATACTTACCTAAATATATATAAACACAGGAACATGTATATATATATATAAATATATATATATATGTATATATATATAAATATATATATGTATATATGCATATGTTTGTGTGTATAGATATATATATATATATATGTATATATACATATATATATACACATATATATATATATATATATATATATATATATATATATATAGCGTGTTAAAGCCGTGACATAATAGTAAAATCGAAGTAATATAGCAGAGACATTGTCAGATCGCAAATATTTATTTCTATGTCGGCATATATATAATCTTGGAAATTTTATATCTTAAAACTATATTAAAAATGGTCACTCTTTGAAAATTTATTTTGATTGTGAGTCAGTTAATTTCACGCAATCTCTGAATCAATTTGCATACATGAATCTACTATAGTTCTAATGTTAATTAAATCATCATCAGTTGGTCAGACGGTAAGATTGCTTCCGGTATTTAAAAGGAAAAGAGTCTATTAAAGCATGGCTCCCCAGCAGTGAAATACGAACAGCACCTCCTTTATAAACATGCAAAAATGTTCCGAATATTAATTAGACTTTATACCAAAGACTAAAAAGAAAAATGTAAGATAATGGTTTTACTATAGACATATATATGAGCACCGACTGCAAGATTTTTAATTAATTAATTTTACCGATTTTTGTTGCAAGAAAGTTTTGTTGCTTATCAATTATATGGTAAAAATGAAAAAAAAAATATAGTACAAACATGGTTTGAACCCACCGAAATTTACATTGAGTAGTAGAAGAGGCGTTGTAAAATTATCAAAATTTAAATGGGAAACATATTTTGACAGGCGAACAAAGTAAGTGGGAGATCGATAATAATATATTACAAAAGGTGAAAAGAATGGAAAATTATTTTAACATTTTTTTAAATTTCAAAATTTTTATAAAAGGTTTCTAAATATTTTTTTAATTCTTAAAATATTGTCAAACTTTTTTTATCTTGTGCGAGGTTAGAAATGTTCTTATGGCGGCAGTTAAGAGTAAACGAAATACAGAAAATTCCGTAAGATTGATGTACTAGTCATGGAACGGAAATGCAATTTAAAAGAAATTACGTAATGAGATAAAGTAATATTTGTATTCAACAAAATAAAATTTTTGCGACTAAGCAAATTGTAGTATTTTCGTTCGTTATAATAAAGTCTTTTAAAATAGAGAAGGGTAGATAACTTAGTTAGAAGTGTAATCGTCTTTATTTTCAAAAGTGTAATATTAAAATTTATAAAAATAGTAAATTTCGATTTTCTTAGAAAACTATATATTGTATCGATGCTCGACAATTTCTTTCCATGATGATTATTTCTTTCTTTTATTATATTTTTTTCGTATGCTTCGTTCACGTTTTCGGCAATTGTCGTAAAATTTTCTTATGTAAGATTTTTTTTTGGTTTGTAACGGTAAAACATAGGTTTGAACGAGAAATAAAAACAAATATTAATCACAAAAATGTTTCTTCATTTTTGTGTTTAATAAGTGCAATCACTAATTGCACCGTTTTTTTTAATATAAATTAACATACTTATGCTTCCACATTTCTGGAGAGAAATAGTGCTTTCAAATATTGTAAATAATGATATTCGTAAACATGTTCACCAAATAAATGTTTACGTGTTTAATGTCAAATATTTTTATACGGCCAATTAAGTTGTATGATAAAAATAAAAACATATAGATTAAATATAATTTACAAGTAAAATAAATAATATCCGATGCATTCATAAAAGAAACTAAATATATTTATTAGAAAAAAACACTCTAGGGATATTCTGAATTCATTCATTACTGTGAAAATATGTCTGTTAATAAAAATATTTAAGAGTATGTGTGAATAAATATATTTATATGAGTGAAATTATATTCTATATATTCATAAAAGTAAATGAAATATCTTACTAAAATGGTTTCTTATTTAATTCCTCTTTTTTGTAGTTTTAAAGTTTACAGATTTTGTTATTAATTGTCTAAAAAAAAGGAGTCGTTTCTTTCTTTTATTACATTTTATCGTATGCTTTGTTCACTTATTTCGGCAATTGTCGTAAAATTGTCCTGTGTAATTTAGTTTCTTGTTTAGTAATGTTAAAATATAAGTTTGAATGGAAAAACAAAAAGAAATATTCAATGTTTTTTTTATTGTTGAGATTAATGTTTTTAATTTTGAGGCAGTGTTGTTTTTAGCATGCAAAATTCTCGTATGTAAATACGTTGAGTAACATGACCCATCTAAACGATAAACACGTAAAAATGGTACATTATGCCAATCTTGTTTGCGTAAAAGTTAAATGTTTCATCAACAATGATTCGACGAAAGAAAAACTAACGATAAATTCAAGAAATCTTTTAAAATAATATATGTAGTTACAGACAACCAAAAAAGGAATGTTTAAAAAAGCACGTGGGAGCAAAACGTGCCCAAAGACGTACCGCGTTCGTTGTAGATTTGAGAAACATCAACTTAAAAAAATATTGTTTAATATTGTAATATATTTCATATTAAGTATATTAAAGCATTTATATATGCTATTAAAATACTACAGAAACATTTTAAAGAAATCATTAAAGTATTTTTTTTAGAATTTTAATTAATATAGATGTTGGGAATTCACCGTGTAAGCATATATTCTCTCTCTTTCTTTCTCGCTCTCCCTCTCTCTCTATCTCTCCCTCTCTCTCTATATATATATATATATATGTATATATGATTAATTAAATGTTTATTTAATAGAAGTCACAATTTTACCTACTCTATAACAAGGTTTTCAACCCATTTTCAAATTTTATGATCCTGAAAGTTAAAGCAAGTGGACGTTATCAGATTCCAACCGGGTTTATCCGATCTCGTAATCACCATAATTAACTAGTGACTACCTGGATTACACATCGAACGATACGTATCCGAACACGTCAGAGACGAGTGCGCTTAGAATAACTTTAAACTTTTTTAGAGCTAGATTCACAGTTCTGAAGCAGATGCCAAAATTATTTTCTTGGTCGGTTAGAGGGTGGTCTCAAGAGGCCATCAATATACCCGACTTGAATTAAACTATCAAAATATTTTCTGATAGGTTCGTTTAACATCGATATGCCTAAAGCATTTATGTACGAAAAATAAATTGACCAAATCATATTCTAATAAAAATGTTCTCCTCAAAGGCAATGCAGATTGGTGGAGAAAATGATGGTTTACACTTAGGAAAAAAGAGTTGGGTTTTGCGATTACCAGTATCATAAAATTTGTAAATAAATAAATGAATTTACATTATTAAATATCTTCAACTCTCGGTAAAGGCTTCGTTACTTTATATGCAAAGATATCAGACACAAGGTGACAATAAACGAGTAAGCTTTTAATCACATAAGTTTATGTGATCATCTGCTTAGCTATATTGTATATTAAACTACAACAATAACTAAAAAAATATTTTACGCTCTTGTATCTTCGTTGCCTTCAGTGTGGACGGAGGCTGTTTTTTGTCCGCTGATCAAACTCGCGCCTAGATATTAGATATATACTGTAACTATTTAAATCACATGCAGAAAATACACAGAAAAGTTGATAGAATGAGAGAGAGAGAGGGTGCGAGAGAGAATGAGAAAGAGAGAGAGAATTCATTATGCTACGTCAACTGCTCGTTAGCGAGGCTCCCTTTTTTGGAAGAGACATATGACACATCTGCTATGCTTAAAATCTCGCTGGATTAGAGAGTGAAAAAGCATCCACCTGACTTCCTGAAATTTCGCCGGACGTGGCCTTTAACGTTGCTACTGAAAATACGGCTCCAGTTATGTAACATATGACTGAGTGATGAAACAGCGAACAAAATGTCTGCTGGTGACTATATAAAAACAAAATATCTAATTATGAAATTATGTGGCATATAAGCTACACAGGAATGTTAAATTACTATAGCCCCATAAAGTCATTTAGTCTGATAGTTTCCTGCGTTAACGTACCCTGAACATTTTTGTATAGATTACTTGCTACTAATCCATTATAAAAAAATTCTTGGTGTATTCGCCAATGAGCTGAATGATCAGGGTTCAATTTTGGGTCGGGCCATCCATGTGTTTTAAATGGTACTTGATACCCCATTGCTAAACCCTCCGCATTATATAAGGAGGATAAATGCTGATAATCCTACAACCGCGTGCATTTTATCGACGACCTCTCTTGACAATGACGACATATCATATGTATACAATTTTTATACAAATATCCTTAAATAAAAGTGTAGCAGATACGTTCAGATGGAAACACAAGGCGACAATTATAATCTTAGAAATAATATTTGAAATGTTATCAAGAACTCTCTTGTGAATTGGAGCTTGATATCTACAAAAGGCTTAATTTGATTTATGTTATAATAAAATAAACAATCTAAAAAGTTTAAAATATATGATGCGTGAAATTTTTATTAACAGTAAAAATGTATTTCAATGTTAGAGAAATATCTACTTTAATAAGAAGTTCAAATTTTAAGTTATTAAATAATTTAAAAATATTTAATTAACCATTTATTTTTTATTAACGGTATTTTAAATTGATTTATGTATTTGAGTGTAAATTACACAATATTTGAAATTCTCTGGTAATCAAATGGTAATTTCTAGTCTCTCAATTACATAGTATTAGGATTGAGTAAATTTCACAACATTTCAAATTGTGTAAATTTTACAGCATGTAAAATTGTATAAATTTCACATTAACTGAAACTGTTATATTTTGCATATTGTTTTAAAGTGTGCCATTTGCATGATATTTGAATTTCCATCTATTAGACAGTATTTTTTAAAATCACGTAAATTTCACAGTAAGTTATACTGTTGATTACATAGTTTCATATTTTCATTCTTATTTATAGTTATTTCCCGATGTGCTCCTGACACGTCTCTAATTTATCAAAGTATACAGAATAGTGCTGAGACGTTAGAAACCAGGAATGTACAAGTGTGATGATCGGTTATTAAATTACAGCATAGTACGAAGTTGAGTAAACTTTATTACACATATCAATATACTCACAATACCTGTGTACCTGCGTTGCCCGGTGTTACCTGGTGCAAAGATAGCACAAAGCCATAAGAGATATGTTCAAAAATTCCCTCCCTTCAAAATAAAGTTAAACAATATCTATTTACCGTATTATCGTGGACTGAATTAATTATATAACCTCTGATAGCGGCCCAGTTATGATCTGCACCCTGGTCGGTACAGTTATGATATGTCGACTGGGCAACCAGGTCTGCCAACCGTTAGTACATCGCGTCACCCAGTGAGTTCTTCGTTAAGGCGTTGGGGATTCTTCTCGGATGATCGGTCCTCAAGGCCTGTTCTCCGTGGATCGTCTAGTTATTCTGGGTGTTCGTTGACGGATACGGTGTCACAAATTGCAAATAAAGAAATATACCCATATAGGGATCAACGCACATCAGCGACAAAACTCCGGAGGTTGGTTAATATAATATATATTTCGGAAATTCATAAAAGAAGTATTTACAGCATATACATATAGTTGACAATTAATTCAAGTAAGCAGTTAGTTCTACAACTGAGCTTCTGTTGTTGAAATACCTGGTCGGTATCGCGGACTTTGCGTAATTCTCGTTAAGTGATCGACACGTTATAAGCGTTGAGTTATCAGGCAACAAGCGAGGGAGAGAGAGAGGAGAGGTGATTCTGCCGAGACGGAACAGCTCGACTTAGCTCTCTTTGACTCTGATTCCCAATCTCAGACCCGGACTCTGACTTAATCTCTGATTTTTCATTTCTTTTATAATACAATTATGGAATGATGACGACACCCATGTTCGTCATCGACCAATCAAATTGCTTGATTATAATTCGACGGGACCTTTTCTCATTGGTTGATTATACTTCGACAGGGCCCTTTTTCATTGGTCCATTTCCCCAAATTGGATTGACTCCTCCTTTAATTAACGCCCAACTTACACGTTGTATTATTTAACTCCTCCCTGGCTTACTAATGGAATTTTTCCATATCCAGGAAAATTATTTTTCCTTTGACTTAAAGTAAATCACGCGATTTTATTTGTTTTAAAATTATCTATTGATCTCATTTTTCGCTTTGATAATTCAAAGGAATTTTAGTTTATCTTTGAATTAAGTTCTGGTTGTCGGGCATTCCATTATATCAGACATTTTGATTACGTCAAAAGACCAAGAATGCATTTGCCGCTTTGAACTTATCGGACAACACATTTTCTCATCCGAGCAAAAATATTTCATAACTTCAATTTTCGTTCGACCTGATTCACCAAATGACAATTCTCGATACGTCATAAAAATATGTATTATTGTTTTGAAATTTCGGACAATTCATTATTTCCTATTCTTTGTTCTAAAACACAATGCCGAGTCACTGCTTGTGTTTCTCTCAGATCAAAAACAACCCGATCTTTTCAACTGTCAAACTCACAGATAAAACTTGGCTCATAGTTTTGCCAATTGCGGGTGTGCAATCCCCAATTCTCTGGTTCTTGTACAATTATGATTTCAGCTATTTCAGATCAAACGCCTGTGTATTTTTGGCTAAAATATTTTATGCATTCTTTTTCGCTTTTGAAGTTTAGAATGTGATTTAACTTTTCGCTACAAAGGCACTTTTGCCGCCGCCATCTCAACAACAGACTTAGCTCAGAATTTATTGACAAAAAAAAAGTAATAATAATTTTTATTCCTTCAAAACCCGATCATCGTCCGGGAACAAAAAAATATTTTTAACCAAAAGAAACGTCACATCAACCCGACAGGTCTGATGTGGCCTCTCTTCAGTGTTACACAAGTGTGATGATCGGTTATTAAATTACAGCATAGTACGAAGTTGTGTAAACTTTATTACACATATCAATATACTCACAATACCTGTGTACCTGCGTTGCCCGGTGTTGCCTGGTGTAAAGATAGCACAAAGCCATAAGAGATATGTTCAAAAATTCCCTCCCTTCAAAATAAAGTTAAACTATATCTATTTACCGTATTATCGTGGACTGAATTAATTATATTATGTTTTATCAAGTGTTGGAAAGTAAATACTTGAAGTCCCCACCAATAAACAGCAATGTTAACAAGTATGTTAGTTAACGTTTAAAAATGTGCTTCTCCATATTAGAAAAACAGACTAAAATTGTTAACGAAAAAGTATTTATAAAATTCTAACACAATACAAAGAAATGATAAAAGAACGTTTATTGTATTAAATAAAGTATAGAAGAAATCCTTATCGACTGTGGTAATGTTGTTTTGTTTTATGAATTGATTGCTAATAACCTGGGATGGAACACGCACAGCTTGTCAGTAGCCTGTGGACGGAAGAAAAAATTAAAATGAATTATAAAAAATGCAGATAAATTAATGTTAAAAGCTAAGAAGCTGTGTACATGGACACGTTATAATCAATTTTAACACCATTGTTCTGGTATCTTTAAAACATGAATGTTTATAGACGGAGGTATTTTCGTTTTGGTTTTCGAAATGATCAATACGTTAGGATATGATCTATTAAAAAAGTTAGGAGCAAGCTAACCAATTCTAAAACATTGTCTCTGATTTCCCACGATGCAGGAAAATCCGTCTAAACTGAGGTAATTTTTTTCTAAGGTTTGCGCTAATTTTATTAATGGATCTCTGATAAAGAAAGCTGTTTAAAAGCACGCTGATTAATCCTAACACTATCCTTTCTAGTGTCTTTCCATGAAGAAATACTCGTACACGGTTAAGATTGTTTTGATTTGTTTTTATTAATTGGTCATGAAAGTAATAAATGAACTCATGACAAAAGAAATGTAAATAAACAAAAACAAAAGAAAACAACTCCAACCAAGCCATAACACTACTGTAATAGAGAAGGATATTTAAAATATATTTTAAAGGTTGTTTTCATTTTGCTATCGGAGGTTCTGATATACCGCATACATTCCCTGTAAGATTTCAAATTAGTTTTGCATTTGATTTTTTAGTCGTATGTCTGTGTTAAAAATTCTCTTCCCGTCATCCATTAACTGTAATGTTCTAAATCTGTTTAGAATTTGCTCTTTTAATGTGAGTGTGTATATCGCGTAAATCGTAGCGAAGGTTCTTTTTTATCTGTATGGAAGGATATATATATATATATATATATATATATATATATCTTTGAATGATATCACAGTAATAAAATGTTCTCTTTTTAAATGTATCCCTTTTTATTGAGTACGAATGAGTGATCATATCAATAACTTCGTCTTTTCTGACATTCGTATGGCCCGGGTCTCCTCGTCTACACTTTCCACCTGTAATTATCCACGCCATCCCTCTTTATGGTGGACATATTTCTGGCAAGTATATTAACGAAAGAAGTGTATAAATTGCTTTACCTTTTCTATGTACGGTTCAATCTTAATTTCTTTTGATATGTGGGTTTTTTTGAAAGCTATATATATATATATATATATATATATATATATATATAAATGTGTGTATATATATATATATGTATATATATTATGCTTTTTCCCTACATTTCCAATGGATATTATTTTATACTAGCGAGGGGTACCCGGCGTTGCCCAGGAGTTTGTAGGGGTGTGTTGTGGTAAATAAAAAAGAAGCCGAGGGGGTAGGATCGAAGCCGAACCCCTGAGGCGAAGTTTGAAAATAAAATCGGTCAGCCAGAAGTGAAAGATGTTTGAAAGTCGTTGAGCGTTACGACGAGGACGATGACGATGTAAGCATTGTTATAAGCGAAGTAAGAAAAGAAAACAACATTTTACTTAAGGGGGGGGGTAAAACACAAATTAAAACAGAAAAACAAACGAACGTTTAGATAATGAACCAACTCTTAACTACCTACGCTAAAGCGGCGTGTATAAAGTTTGTTCGGTTTATCAACTATTTAAAGTAAATCAGGTCACGACATCATGACGTCATCTGACGCATGCGTTGTTGACCCTCCCCCCTGTCGAATCTGCCAAGACATTTCTCTCTCTCTCTCTCTCTCTCACACACACACACACACACACACACACACTTCGTCTGCCTTACTCTAAAGACTGGAAAATGGCGTCTGGCTGTTTTTATTTTTAAAAACTTCGTTCGATAATATTTTTTGTAAGCGTATTTTTTTGTTTTACTTCACATGTTTGGCTTATTATTTTTCGTTTAACTATCGAGTCTAACTATTTTGAATGTGGTAATAACTTTGGTAACGTTGCCATAGCGTAGAAGTTCATAGTTTAGCTTTAATTAATTTTTTTTTTACCGATAACAACATTTTTAAATTGTAAATTAGGACCGCCATTAGAGGATGCTGACGTCAAGATCACGTGACAAGACTCAGCGGGTTTTAAATACAAGTTGACCGAAATAAAGGGCCGCGTGTATACTTTATGTAGAAGACTTAGCGGCCGTATTTTTTTTGGGCAGTTATAAATCGATTTAAAAATATGTAATGTTTAACATTTAAATGTCACTTTTTTAGGGGGGGGGCTCCCCAGCAGAAAATCGACCAGTTGACACACTTCTGATGGTCACTTTGGGCCAATTTTTCGATATTTGTCATCCAGAACGTGGGGCTTTCATATGAGACCAAGTTTGTGAATTTTTGTTGTATCCGTCGAAAGTTTTTAGCAGACACACAAACATACACACATACATACATTTTCGCTTTTATATATATATAGTTTATATAAATCAGTTAATTTTGGTTTTTGAATTCTTTGTTTAAATTTCCTCAACTGTGCATAATGGAAGTTTCCTATTTTGTACTAATCATTTGGGAGAGGTTAATTTTAATGGGCCGTATTATTATATTATAAAAGGTGATCATTTCCAGGACGGTAGTTGGTACGGTTCTTCCGGTCTACCTCTAATAACAATGTGCCGTTTCCGATGTTATTTACTGCATTAGCAAAGGATATTGAATGATATTGCTTTCTTGATAAGAAAACGTGATTAGTTTCGTAAATGGAGTCACATCAACACAAGTTACAGGATTATTCATCTGGGAAATTTTTACATAATGTTATAGTCTTCTTCGAATTCAGAATCCATATGTGGTCTCTTAGTTGGTTTATTGGGAGTTCATTTACTTTAGACATTTTATTGATGAATTTATCTAATATTTATCTATGCCGCAGATAATAATTGGGATCCGTTAACGGCAAACCTTATCGCCTTCTTTGTTCAAGGAATGTACAGTCTACTCATTTAGCGTGAAAGACTCAGAGAATTCGTCTGACTTTGTATACAACCCGTTGCACAAGTGGATTGTCTGCAGTCAAATCTGGACCTGTAAGGCTCAGCACTAACAATTTACCCACGGCGAGTGCCTCTTAACACCTAAACGTATATTACTCATTGAATGTTGAGTATACTATTTCTATTTTGGTAGTTTATGAAGTGGGTGTATTTGATGTTTAAGTTTTTGTGTTTAGTGATAAACTATAAGGCTTGGCCTAGCCAGCCGATTTTGACATATGCTGGTACTTCACCCAAACCTCCAAGTTACTGAAACACCAATATGCCGTACACTGACATTACGGCTTTAACCCACAAGCAACAGATGGCCTCATTCAAGGTCGTTAATGTTTGCGGGCAAGCGGCTGGAATGTTCATGTACTCGATAAAATTAGCAAGCAAGGACAAAATTGAAGTGGAAGATAAATAAAAAGACAGTAAGGCTATTTCTTGTTTTTGTTACTTGGCGTTGAGGGCATAATTATCTTTTGCAAAAAAAAAAAAAAAATAAATAAATAAATAAATAAGTAAAAATAAACAAACATTAATTAAATGTGTATTTAAGTAAGGAAACAGATACCTTCAGAACGCCTGCTCTTAGTACTAGCAGTAAATAACTAAGATTTCCATCTAAGAGTACTCTGCGTACACTATGTATATTATATATATATATATATATATATATATATATATATGATTATGTAGCAAAAAAAATATATATGAACCCACACATACATTAAATACACATATATGTATATATGCATATGTAGTAATTGTCTGTCATATGCATATGTGTTTAAAATTTATATATATATATATATATATATATATATACGCACGTACACACATGCATATATGTATATATAGCTGTTAACCTACAAATGTATATATATACATATATATATATATGTATATATATATATTTATATATATGTATATATATATATATATATATATATATATATATATATATATATATATACGGTTTGTGTTTCTTAATAGAAGTGCTGGTTGAGTCTGAGTAAAATAAATGCGTTAGATACGTTTGAGGCCAAAACAACGCATTATTACAAAATAAACAGATATTTATTTTGGTTGAAATTTATATGGAAATTTATAAATATATTCGAAGATACACTTCATCATTAGTACGCCTTTCTTTCCCTTTTTTTGCCATGTTTTTGCTGGAGCATAGAATCAATAAAAGTCCGTTTGTATTTTTACAGTAGCCTTGTTATATACTGGTGGTATTAAGATGACGTATCATCTGTATTGTTGTTGTTCGTTTAGCGAGAGTCTTAGTGAGATATCTAGAGACAGTGTACACGCTTCTATAGGAGCACCAGCCTGTAATTGACTAGAAGGAGATTTATGAATATCTTGATAGATAGACCGATAGATAGTGCGTTTGAAAATTACGTTGACATTTGTACATATATGTTGTTGTAAACCGTCTAGTTATTGGAATGACAGCTGATTTAATTTATCAATGAATAACGAGACACTTTGTTATAAAACAACTTGGTTTATTTAGTAAACATTCATATATACACAAAAACGGCGGTGGAGGTGGTGGTGGAAAAGGTGTGGGTTGTGAACGTTACAGACAGTTCCTCGTCGTCTGTCTCTTTTTCCGGCGTTTACTTTTGGTCTTACCTACGACCGAATTACGTGATCTCCAGGTCATCTCATTCCCGGGTTTCATTTTTGTCGGTCAGGATTTAAGTTCATTCGAATCTCGCTCCATACAACGGCCTGACCCATAGAACTACTTGCGTCATAGGACCAGGTCATCTAATTCCAGAGCTCCGTTTTTGTTGGCCTGGATTTTGAGTTCGTTCGCACCTTGCTTCACCATTTATTAGTTTTTCTTATAAAATTACAATCACAACAAATATGTATATATATATATATATATGTATATATATATATATATATATATATATATATATATATATATATATATATATGATGCTACGGTCCTAAATTTTTCCCGATTCCGATATAATTACCGATTCCCTTCTAAATTTCCGATTCCGATACGATTGCCGATTCTGATTTCGATTCCTTGAAAATCTATAAATATTTAATTAGAGATTTGTTGCGTTTTTTCTAAATTTTCAAATTATTACGTAAATTCCCGTGAAATTTTCGTGTATATTTTTATCAAATGTTTCCTTGTAATTGATGGACAATTTAATAACAAAAAAAATGTTGATTGTCATTTCAAAACAAATCTAAATTGTATCAGTGCGTCGTTAGTGCACAACATGCTACTTAAAAGTTTCCATACACCGTTGAAAATAGTCGACGACTGCTAGGAACCATGCCATAAGCCTTTCTGTAATCGATCCATGCTACGCTCAGATTTCTCTTCTTCTTCTTCTTCTTCTTCTTCTTCTTCTTCTTCTTCGCATCCTGCATTATTGCTTTATCGATTAGTAGTTGCCCTTTAGTACTTCACGAGCCTTTCGGGCACCCGTTTTGTTCGTCAGGAAAACACCATTACTCTCTAGATGTTCATAAATTTTCTCCACAAATATTCCAGTCAACAGTTTCCACATCAATGGCAGAGATGTAATTGGTCTATAATCATTGCCATCTGTTCCTTTTGCAGGATTCTTCCGAATCAGTGTTATTCTTCGCTTCACAAGCCAATCAGGGACATTTCACGACTCTGCAACCCTTTGCAGAGCAGCAGCTATAGGTGGATAAAAGCATGGAAACTGTTTAAACCAGAAGCCCATCACTCCATCTGGACCATGTGCCTTCAAGTTTGTCATCCTTCGTATGCCAGCCTTAACGTCATCGATGGTTATCTCAACGTTCTTTATCTGCTGCATTTCTGATAGCCTTTCTCTGACCTCTCCCAACCAGCTAGCTTTCTCATTATATTGCCTTCGATAGACCAAATCCCACTCCAGAACTTCCTTGCATCTTTTGCATTTGGAGTGTTATTATTTCCCGCCTGTTTACTACCATTTAATTCTTTAAACAGCTGAGACTGATTGTTCCGGAAAAGGTTGTTCTGTCGAAATGCAAAACTTTTTCCAACAAAGTTCCTAATTGTCATACCATCGGTGTGGACTTTCTCTTTCATCATTGTTAGAACCTTCATCGTTCCTTTTCCAAGCAATCTATACCTCCTTTTAAGCTCGTCCTTGACTTTCTCTCCTAGTTTAACTCCTTTTCTCATTTCCTCGATTCTACCAATGTCATTCCGCCACTGTTTAATAATTTCTGCAAGCCGCTTCTGCAAGCGTGGCCTTCTATCCTTCATTTCTCCCTTTTTCTTCTGTAATAAACCAAGAGGATTCGCAATAACGTATGACGCTGCATACAGAAGCCTGTTAAGTTCCGTAATCGATATGTTCTTTCTTATGATGGTGTTAATTACTCCTTGAATTATTGGTACGTTGTTTATTTACCTTCCGTCTGTCACTACTCTTCATACTTGGAATCTCTAAGAAGAACCTCTCTTAACTTCTGAAGTACTTAATTTTCTACAGAAGTCAAATTTCCAACTCCATCACCACTTCTCCATACATAATAATAATAATAATAATAATAATAATAATAATAATAATAATAATAATAATAATAATAATAATAATAATAATAACAACAACAAAATTGTAGATTAACACGTTCAGCTTAATCCCTATTCCAAAATGAAATATTACTTTTGTAAGTCATTACGTGTGAAACCCTTCAAAAACTTGAGGGAAATAAAAGCAATCATTGTCGTTTTTAGACTGGAAGATTAGTTTCTAAATTTAACGTAAACTAATCTGTAATTCTTTTTTAGGATGCCAGCACGCCAGGATGCCATGACGCCAGATTTCAATCAACCATTTTCATCGTCACAAAAAGTAAGTCAGTACGCCAAATTTCATTCGATCATAAAAACAATTTTTTTGAGAAAAACAAACTTAGTCGTACACATTTATCTAGCGAATTACATACGAACACCCTCATTAATCATTTTTAAATCCAACGGCGCAGCTAAAGTCGATGTTTTGCTTCTAAAATAAAAATACATTTTTGATAAATATGTGTGGCGTACCAGAAATACATGTCTTTCAACAGAATAAAAATGAATAGGTTTTATTTTTACAAATATCTTAATACACGTTGCTAGTCAATAAATGAAAAACCACTTTGCTTATTTGTAAATATCTCACTCATATTCTAAGACACCTAAAAAAGAAAAACGTGATTCTCCACTTTTGAACGTCTACGTGTAAACAGCTTGAAAAAATTAGTAGTAAAAATACAATCAATCACCAACATTAAGTTTCGTATATAAAGTTAACGCAAACTGATCACAGCTTGTTGATCAGACAATGTTTTAAGGACATGTAAGCAATTCAATTTATTTTAAATCTTGGGAGTATCAATATTCCAAATCCAACTTTAGTATAAAATATGTGATTGTGAAAAGTCATAAAAGACATGTGTAAAACCCCACTGGGTCACACTCGTCCAATCCTTGGTTCACAGGACCATACATGCAACCCAGGCGGCCTAGGGCTTTCACACGGGCAAGAAAATGCGCAAAAACACAGATGCCGGTGGCTACACTCTAGACTCTGCCTAGTTGTGGACCCTTAAAGGGTGACCAAATTTTGACTGGTCACTGGAAAATACCACCTAGCTGCTCATGGCACACCAAACCCGCATGATCCTAAGTCCGTGTGACAACATTTTTACCTTCCGCTGGCTGTTCGTCATTGGATGCTGCAGATTGGAGTTCCTCCTGCAAATACCCTGGTAAAAGGCTGGTCTATCTCATCCTTCGGCGCAGTCTAAACTGGTTGTGATATCGGTCCTGTAATAAACCGTTTTTCAAATCAACATTTCAAAAATAACTCTGAGATCATTTTTTTACAAACGAGAAAAATTGTTTACAAGATCTTCACGGGATATTTCGTACAAGAAAAACTGTTCTGTGGGTTCTTAACGGCATGGAGTGCATGTTATTACAATTTAGATTCTTTCAGACAGCTTCTTAGTCCAGAGCAAGAGCTTTGCAACTTATCATTTCTGGGAGGTTTTCTGAACCCTGGGCAAGAGCCCAAGGAGATGCGTGCCTCTCGAATGCCAGCAAGCAAAATTTACGTTTCCTTACGTCGAAATGCCCTTATCCACAACCATTGATATCGTTTCCATATCTTGAAAAGAAAATGTTTTTTTCTCATCCTCAATTATGAAAATTCAATTCTCCTCAGGGATAATATTCCAATCATTCTTTCAATAAAACAGATGCTATTTTTTCTGAATTTGTTTTTCTTGATGAGGTGTCACAAGCAATACAGCCCGGCATTGCCTCCGGTCCACAGATCTCATTAGGTATGCTCCTTTCCTACTATTAACCCAAAGTTTTGGTGGTAATACGAAAAAAAGCAGTTACATCTGATTTGATAGATTTGCTGATCTCATTTATAATTAGAAGTAAAAAAAATACTAAACTGCTTAAAAAAGTTATAATGTACCGGGATTGGGATGATTTAAAATTATATTATATGTACAACTGAACCCCTATTCAAAATTCTAAGTTAACATTCACGCACAATCGCCTAAAAAGTATAATCTTTTATGTTTGGGTATTTTAAATGTAAATAATTTTTTTTAAGTTAACAAACTTCTAAATGTTTGTTTTTATATATGCTATCCAAGGTTTAGACAAACTTGTGACGTATCATTTATATTTTTCACTTGCACCAAAATCAAACAAAATATAAGGACACCTGAAAGATTTTAGAGGATGTCGTAATCAGGCAACACCGATGTCAATCAAGGCCAAAAAGAAATGTTCAATCATTTTATTCTTTTGAAGTCTGTGAAGTCTCAAATAGTCATCATATAGCCGTTAATCAAATAGGTGCGACAAACCTTTAAAAATCTGTGATATTGAATAGCCAATCGAACTCTAAAATATTTACTTTGCTTACCACTGAGTAACTTGTCCATGGAAAACTCGTCCATTTTTGCTTGGTAGGAAACCTTGTCCATTATTGAATAAATATCGATTGAAAACGCATTTTATAACCGATCTTTAAGAAGATATAGTTTTTACAAGAGACTACACCTCCATAATATTTGAAACCTATTTTTACTTGTTTATCGTATTTTTTAGAAAGAAAAAAATCGATTTTTCTAAGTGCTCGTTTTCTACTTAGCTTCGTAAGTTTTTAGTGATTTAAATTATTTATAAGGTTTTATTTAGTAAATAAACAAGTAGTGTCGAGTTTTACTTTAGAACAAAAATAATGTCCGAAATTAGATGTGATTCTTTCATATCGGACATTATGTTAGTTCTAAAGTAACATTCGACAGTACTTGTTTTTAAATGAATAAACGCTTTAAAATACATTACACCACTAAAAACTTACAAAGCTAGAAAAATCGATGTCTTCTTTTTAAAAACAACAAAGTAAAATTATCTTAAAAATATTATGGCGGTGTAGTCTCTTTTAAAAAAACAATATATCATTCAAGAACGGTTATAAAATGTATTTTCAATCGATATCTCTTCAATAATGCACATGTTTTCCTTCCTAGGTTAAATGGACGAGTTTTCCATGGACGAGATTTTCGTATATTCTATCTTATAATTCGATAAATTTCTAAACGTTAATATTTTACGAATTTTTCCCAAGTTGGATTAATTTGTTATAAGATTTTTACATGTGACTTTCATTTTGGCAAAAAAAAAGTAAATATTAAATTAAATATTCAAATTTAACTGTGAACTCTGATGGGTAACGAATTGCCTTTTATCACACAAGTGCTAAATTAGTGCTAACATTTCAGCGGCTTTCCTAAGGCAATAAATGTAAGCCAAGTCTTGATTATTTACGTTGTTTGCCATAATTTACCAATAACATTACTAAATTAGACCCAGAAATCCTGGTTCTACGTCTCTAACTTTAATGATATGAATAAATATTCTTCTAATGAATAAATAAATGCCTGTGTTCGTTTCTTTATAATTGCCAGGAAATAAAAGAAACGAACCAGTTTTTAATCCAAAATGAGACTCGAATTTATCCGATTCTGATATCAATTCCGATACCTAAAAAAGTTCCGACTCCCGATTCCGATTAATTATTCCAACACTAATTGGTATACACGTATATATATATATATATATATATATATATATATATATATATATATATATGTGTATATACGTACACGCACGCATATATATTTGCATGTGGCTATATATATATATATATATATATATATATATATATACTTGCAGAGATACATGCATATAAAATGCCATGTGCAGCAATTTTTCGCTAGCCATATATATATATAAATATATATATATATTTATTATATATATATATATATATATATATATGTATATATTACCGTTTCATCTGCTTTCTTCAGGTTTTTACTAATTACCAGTCTGCTATATATATATATATATATATATATATATATATATATATATATATATATATATATATATATATATATATACACAAGTAGAAGTACCTGTCGTTGACTGGGTGCAAAAACAGCTTACTGAAAATGGACTGTGATTGATGAAAGTATGATAGGTTATTAAAAGGAGGGAGTTGTAAAGAGATAGGTTTTGGTACTCCAAAATTTTACCCTAAGCAAAATATGATGAAAGTAAAGATAATTTTCGCGAAAATATATTTTTTATATCAACATTGTTTCCATTCGTAGCCAAGAGTGGCCAACGAAATGATGTTTCTTTAGAAGGAGAAAATGTTATATATATAATAATATAAATATACAAGAAATAAATGTTACTATATTCAATAAAAGTTACTTTTATGGTAGAAAAGTTCATTGGTTTGTATTTTTAAGTAGTTTGTAAAAATCTTTTTTTTTAAATTCACGAACCGAAAATCAAAATGGCAGCAACTTTGAAATGGAGAGCCCCGTTTTCAATTTGGTGGAGGGGCACCTGAGAATTCTGTGTTAACAATTTAAGAGCGTTCCGTCAACGTAAGGAATATTTATAAACATATTTTAATGTTTTCCGTTATTTTGTGCTTGAGGAATATTCGATTACGGCATGTGTAGTTTATATATAAATTCATTTAAGTAGTTATCGCCTCAAATTTTGTTTTAATTTCGGTTCGCTGAAATTATTTCAATTAAAGAGCATTAAAAACTATTTCAAAACAAAAAAACATCAACTGAACTTTTATTGACTACGGTAACATTTATTTCTTGTATATTTATTTTTTCGGTTAGTCGTGTGTTGGCTTTTCTGCTAAACACTCTTAATGAATAATATTGACGATATATCGACAAACAAAGAAACAAAATCTGTTTTGAAAAATAATTAATCTTTACTTACTTTAGTAAAATAATCCGAAACAGCAAAATGGGATATTAAAACAGTAAACATGTAATTACTTTAGTTTTTAAAAGAAAAGAATCGATATGAATGTGATTAAGAAGAAAATGGCGCCCTTTTCAAGCAGAACAGCTTCGTTTCAGTTTTACAGTATTGAACGGTGTTGTATTGCGCCGTCAGATTCAGGGTTGTACTATTGTAATGTAAAAAACACACGCAGAAACGGTTGTAATCAACTGAATCCCTTTTAGTACACTGATAAAAAAACTTAAACAGATATGTAACTAAAATAAAAAGGTTATGTAAAATTTGTTTATAAAGACATATAATCACGTGAGCAGGATTTTTCCTTCTTTTGACACGATAACAAGTAATGTTCTTATTTTTATTACTTATCTATCTATCCATTTTCGAAAGAGTGCCACGTGCAAGTGGAGAAGGAAAAAACAGAATTATGCAAAATTTGTGTCCAGAATTGTCTAAAGTTCCGACTTTTTTGTGGCTTTCACTTTAATAAGAACGTGAATTTATGAGGTGTATTTATTCGACACAATATCATTCAACTAAAAAATAAATAAATAAAAGCTAACGTGAATTAAGTTAAGGTGTTATTGTGGACCCTCACCCCTTTAAAAAACCTTGTTAAACTTTGTGACATATTTACATTCTATGGAGGTCAGGCGCAAACGAACACCCAATAATTTTATTATACCATATTTATTCAAACTGAAACATAATTATGAAAGTATACTTACGTAAATAGATACGAAAAGACTTCGTTAAAATTTGTGCCATATTTCCATTGAGTACAGGCGCGAACGCAGACCCCACAATTGTATTATACCATCCCTATTAAAGTTGAATCATACTTGTCAAAGTATTCTTATGTACATCTATCTCAAAAACACTTGTAAACGTTTTTGTTTTTAATTTTTTTAATTTTTTTAATTATATTTTCACGCCAAACAAGGCATATTGCCACTTTGGTGTAGGGAGCTACTATCAGGGTCAACAACTACTGGGGTACTATGTAGGAATTTGGGTAGCAAGATGTTGGTTCACGTTGCACTTGAACTTCTGCACGTCAGTACTGTTGGAGAAGCGGGGACCTGGAAATGAATTCCAAAGTCTAGCGGTTCGGGGGAAGAAAATACTGGAGTAGAAAGATCTTTTACATCTAGGGACCTCTACAGTGTGGGGGTGGGATTTTGCAGCCTGTCGGGTCTGTCGAGGGTGTTCACCTCGTGGAGGCACAAGTACTTGCAGTTCGTCAGAGCATTCACCATTAAAATTTAAAATACTTGTAGAACAGGCAGAGGGATGCAACGTTTCATCGATGGGACAGAGGCTTAAGCTTAGATTTCAGTTCAGGCCCTATCAGATTTGCGACTCTCTTTTGAACCTTGGCAAGAAGCGAGAGACTAGTAGCCGACGCACCAGCGCAAATATGACAGCAATACTTCATACATGGGCGAATGGTTGCCTTATTTTTTATTTCCATACTTTGTGGGCCAGGCGCGAATGCAAACCCCGCAATTTTTATGAACCACAGTTTTGCCAGATCAAACATACCCATTCCTTATCTTATATACATCTTATATAATTATAGTTAATAAGTTTTTTTTTTAAATAGTAAACCATATAGGAGCCTATTCGATACCAGACAATCATACACACACACGGACGTTCAGCTTTATATATATATATATATATATATATATATATATATATATATACATATATGTTATTTTATTTCTTTCTATTTTTGTTTTAACAATACGTTTTGAATGAATACGAGAGCGCATTTTTACGTACATGCGAGTTGAAAATATGTTTCCCTTTGACCACTTTGGTACTTCCAAAAGGGGAGCGGAATAGATATTGTTTTTAAAAATGTAATTATCCACGTGAATTATTTTTTAAAAACAATACATATATATATATATATATATATATATATATATATATATATATATATATATATATATATATATATAAAGAGAGAGAGAGAGTCGGGGGAGAAAATATAGAAAATTACTAGATATACATTTATATGTAAGAGGAAAGACATTATTGATTCCATATAATATTTAAGTATGTAATGTATTTTTTCTGATATACAATAAAAAGGAAACTAATTTCATATACATGGGATATATCATATATATATATATATATATATATATGTGTGTGTGTGTGTGTGTGGGTGTATGTATGTATGTATGTATCAGTGCATGTATGCTTTAACATGTAGCCTGGATCATTTTAAAATTAGCAGATTTCTTACATAGAAAGATTATAACAATTAAAACCGCATATGACATATAATATGATTCTCACTTCCCATTTATTCAAATATTCGTATCAAACCTTATTATTTCATAATTTTCCTAATTAGATTTCACGAATAATGGCCTCCAAGCGTTTTCATGTCTTCTCACTTAATAGATTAGTTCAATTGTCACTTTATCTATAATGTATGTCATTATGTTATTTCTCTTTCTAATACGCTATTCAGCCTTTCTCATTTCTTATTTGCCTTTATTAAAACACATACGTGCGCTTATACTCCGATCTGAAAAATCAGTTATATGAAGTAAAATTTACGCATCGGTAAATCTGTCAGTTATGGCTACACTTATTCTTTCTGTCTCGTCTCGCTCATCTTATTTATCGTGTTTATTATCTTCCTATATTCTTCTGTTTGAATCATATTGAATCTTTCGATAGCTCGGATAATATCACCTGTGTGAACTACGTCTACAGGCGAATCGCAGTATTTTCTCAATTAGACTAGTTGAACCTGACCGTTGGTCTCTTAATGATTCTTCCGCTCAGCGTCTTTTGTGCCCTGCCATTGACTTATTCTTTAGTTCTTCCGCCAAGACGCATAACTCCTCCCTATGACGTTACCAGGCCAGATTAGCCAGTTCAGGTTCTACATCAGTCTTCCGTCATGAGTGGTCCTACATGATTAACGTAGACTATATCCTCGTTCTGCCAGGATTTAGGTCTGAAATGAATGTTATTTTCATTCGATGATATAGCCTGTTGAACTAATACTATACTGTTGTATCTTGCAGAATGAAATGATCACGGCACTCAATCAACGATGATGTATAGCAGGAGACTCATATTGGGACTTAAAACGTTTTCATGTAATACGGGAATGCATATAACTGATGGCCATGACAATTCTTATGGGAATACATTTATATATATTACATGAGCACGACTACGACTGTGACAAATCTTGGAGGTTTCATATTAATACGGACTGAGTGAAGCAAGTTCTTAATACAGAGGAGGGGAAATACATAATTTCGAAGGGTTACACAACGTTCATTATAAGATGATAAACTCAATTACCTTTCGTTCGAGATGAAGGATGGCACAAGACAACAGTTACAATATAGTTATAACTTCTTTATTCATCTAATCGACATGCCGATGACGTCAGGAATTCAGTTTGTATCTATATGGTCTAAATCCTCTATCCTTCGCCATTAAGGGACTCTTCTCTCCAACTATGTACACTCTTGGCTGATCAACTGAGTCTTACTGAATGACTCTGTCTGCGAGCCTATAGAATCCTATATTCAGAAATGTCCTTTGTCTATGACGTCAGAACTGTGTTTTAAAACGTGACTAAATTTTCGTGTGGTTTTATGTTTGTCCAACACACTTTTGACAAACACAAGGATCCTCAATTCTAATCTAACTTATTTTTAAACAATATAATTTAATTTGCATTGTTCATTCTTTTACTGACATATTTACTATTCAGATTTCTAAAAGAATTAACAATAGACTTGATTTCTAACATTCCATTTCTTAACTTTGCCTGAGAGTTCGATTCTAGGCTATCCTAATCTCATTTTGACTTATCTAGTATTCTTGTTATTTACATGGGAAGGGTACAACCTTCCTATAACAATTGGTGTTTGGAAAGGTTGGTTTAATGAAGAGAGTGGCGGCTTGAATTGGCAAGAATAATGTCCCCATTTATGCCCCGATTATGTTCCTATTTTTGTAACGACTGAAAGTATGTGTCAAAAGATACAGCGATATGTGTCTGGTTTTACTATCATGCGTGGAATTCCCTGTGATGTCATCAATAATATTACCCTATCTGTATGCAATTGGATCAAAATAGTTGCTTATGAAAATCAGGCATAATCATTATCCAAGTACGTACAAAAACCGAGAACACTCTGGAACTTCCTTTATGCGATAAGACTCCGACTACAGTAATCTCTAATAAAATAGGGGCAATTTTACTACTACCGAAAAAACTTATAGCTTGGAAAACGTATGTACCATATATGAAAACTTATGATCAGATTACTAGACACTATTTAACGTAGATTTTGCGCATATTTTCACTCGAGTTCTTCCGTTTTAATAAAAGTATATATCACTTCCTTCGAGAGTCATAATTCAAACTCATGTCTAAATTAACAGGGGTAGCAAAATTCCTCCCCTAATAATTTTATCTACACTGAGAAGGGCTCTACATTCCTCAAGCTTTAGCCAAATCGTCGTGTGTAATTGATTCTAAAAGGGATACATTGTGCAATAGTTTTTTCGTTTCCATTCATTAAAACAATGATCGCTTCCTCATGAAAGACCAGCTGTTTACATTCGTCGTCCGACTGCGTTTCTCGAAATAACAATTATCAATTTACGGTGATGTTCAAACGGTTGCAAAAGACCAGATGGCATCACTAATCCCACAAAATTATTTAGAATATTTCCTTACTGCTGGATCACAAGTCTAAAATGTTCGAAAATATTCACGTAGGCCGATATAAGCACATTCTCACAGAGGTAAACGCCGGATGAATTATTTCTCCATACGTTTTTGTTTTATATTTGGCATTTGTTTCAATGCGAGCATGTCAGAGTTTCATATATTTACGTTCATACCAATTTATTTTTGTGTTTTAGCAAACAAACAAAGTTTGGTTCAGTAACCGGACACGTTTTACACCAGCACAAAGTTTACACCTGGCACTGGTGCCGTATGCTTCTACTCTGTCTGTTCTTTCAATTAATTATTTACAATAGTTTAATTTCAATTATAGGAAAATAAATAAAACTGTCAGATGTGCTTATGTTTAAAACCTACTATGATTTCGAATTTCACTGTATTTATTATTATTATTATTATTATTATTATTATTATTATTATTATTATTATTATTATTATTAGTGTTGATGAAATTACATTTGTTATTAACTGTTTCCATCAGTATTCGGCAAGCATATTCCATCAATTCCGCTTTCAGTTGGTTACAATCGCTGCTCGATATGTTAATTTTTTTCCTATTCAAATGTGCTTTCTTGGGCTTATATTTATTTTACATTATTATTATTATTATTATTATTATTATTATTATTATTATTATTATTATTATTATTTTGAACACATATACAGTTGCATTTAATCGGAACATAGTAGCACAGTACAGCAATCACCACCTATTATATGAGGTGAGAATAACTACCTTAAAATAGCAATGCTTACAAGGGATGAAAGTGCCGACCACAGTATGACTGTCGCCGACATTTGAAGACTAACGATTTTCCCAGCAGTGTTCGCCAGTGCCCACTAGTGCCCACTAGTGCCATGATGTGACAGTAACGATTAACAAAAAAAAAACGCGCAAATAAACAAAATTATTTATTAATCCCTCAGCATATTTCGTGTAAGAATGAACATTCACTTTTTTCCAGTTTCTTATTAAAATATACTTTTTGTATTAATTATATTTAATAATCCTTTTTTACAAAGGCAAGAATTCTATTCAATTCAACACATAAGTAGAAATAAAGTCAGATTTATTGTGTAGTATTTACTAAAAACATGCGTGTGAATAGTTTCGAAAATGTTGGAATTGCGATTTAGCAGTAAGGAAATATTCGAAATTATTTTCTGGTCTTTTGTAACTCTTTATCACACATGCATGTGATATGATTTTTCGTCTCAACCACATGCTGCCGTTTTCCCTCTTTTTTCTCCATTGTGTTTCTGTCCCGTAAACGCATGCACACTTGCTTAATTTGTACATGTCCTAAGACGGCTTCTTCTGCTATCATACAGCTGCTGCTGATTTCCTTCGTTGCCGCTCTATTACAATGAGAGCCAACCTCTTTATTACAAACTGCCTTCTCTTTATTAATATCTAAATGCATTTTAGTAGTTAAATTTAAATGAAATTTGAATATATAGCCTCGTTTATTCTTTGGCCTTACACCAGACCCACAAACACTCAATTTCGTACACAATACCTCGCATCCAACAAAGAAATTTTTATAACTTAAGCGCACTTATTTTACGTTACATTTACTTAAACTTGAAAATTATATTTAGATATAGCCCGGCCTGTCCTTTACATTATTTGCAATATCGATCTTACCCAACTGGGTTCGATCAAACTATCTTTGCCCCTTCACAACAAATAAAAATATATATATATATTCAAACGCACTTACTTCTTGTAAATATTCAACTAAACTTGAAGTTTTTATCGAACTATACCTCGATTCATATTTTATTCTTTACATTTCGGTGCGCAAACACCGGGGTTAGATTACAGACTTCACTGTACCCGCACTCAAATATTTACTAAAACGCATTTTTACGTTAATATTAAACTAATCGCACATTAACTAATAGAAGGGGGTGTATGTTTTTTTCTAGCATGGAGTAGACATCAAATTTTCATTTTTCAGCACTTACTATGAATTTCTTGGCAACGCAGGACAACTGCTTAGCTTGTATATATATATATTTATATATATATATATATATATATATATATATATATAAACATATATATATGTATGTGTTTGTGTGTATGTTTATATATATATAGCATATATATACATGTTTGGCTGATATATATGTATATATATATATATATACGTCTCTCTTTCTCTCTCTCTCTCTCTCTCTATATATATATATATATATGCATGTATACGTATAGATATTATGGACATTGTATTCAATTTTCAATTTACATATTTCTCTTCATTTCCTACAATCTTCTCAGGTGTATTGGCAGGCGTGTGTATGCGGTTTGTAATAAATCAGCATATAAAGTGTAAAAGAATATACAGTTATTTATCTTACTATATCAATTCTATAACTTTAATATAGTCTTAAAGAGAAATTGCCTTACATTATTTACCTTTTTGTTTTACTATACGATGTAATACGTATAAGCCGAGTTATTTAACTTTAAATTTTAATGAGATTCTCATAAATATCTACGTTTTAATAATATTATCTTAATCTAAACTCATTAAAATGTATTTCTTAAAGTTGTCTCATAGACAATGTAAATTTTTCATTTTAAAGTGTTTTTTTTGTGTGTATTTTAAAGATTTAGTTTATTTATTTTTACCGCTTGTTTTCTTATCTTTCCGCTTACACGTGCCCGGGAACTGGAAATCTATCATGGAAACAAAACATGAAATCAATTGATAAATATACATGAGATAAATATAAATAGAAAAAAATCATTTTGCTTTTTCAGTTTGCATTATTTAAATTCCAGTTTTTTTTTCTTTCTTTGTATATATTCCCATGAGCATTTCAATTCCTATTCTCCATTTCTCATTTCTAAACACTTATAGCAATACGTCGTTAGCTTAGGGTTGATCAATCAATCTTAAAACTAAGAAGAAACTTTTCATCATCTTATATATATATATATATATATATATGTGGATGTATGTATGTTTGTATACACACATACATACATACATACATATATATAATATATATGTAGAGTGAGTGAAAGTAATCTACATAAGCATGTATATAAATAGATGTATATATACGCAATTGTTTAAATTACAATTTCCACACTTGAGCTTGATTTTAAAATAGAAAATTGTAAAACATTTTACAATTATCTGTTATTTTCCTCGTCTCAAAGTAAACATATAGTGGTTGGATGCGTGTGTTTGTGCATATGTGTGAGTTTTATGCATACATGTGATTGTGTATATGTGTTTGCTTTGTGTATTCGTGTGTGTTTTGTGTATGCGTGTGTTTATATATATGTGCGTGTTTTGTGTATGCGCGCGTGTATGTTTTGTGTATACGTGTGGTTGTGTATGTGTGTTTTGTTTTTCTGTGCCTTTGTGTATGTTCGTGTTTAGGTATGTGTATAATATTCCTAGTAGGAGTTTTCACAGATCATCATAATTGATCATTCACTAACAATAGGATGACCTCAGTACACTATTCGTTACCAATTTGTATTATGTCAGTAACAACTAGGGCCCAATATACAACATGATTTACGGTTACAGTGCCCACTGACATACGTGGTGTTTCTTCTATCTTTCACTTTCAATTTCATTGGGTTGATTAAGGTCTGTAATTGATGTGGATTGGTTTCTACATCCGATAATTTTCTGTATGATTTACCGCCTTTCATAATTATCCAAAGCTGTATAATCTTAGTTTTCCTTTAATTCCAATTTCTTCTAGACCTTTTAAGGTTTTCGGGTCTGTTATATATCCTCTTCTTCAGGTTATTGAGATTATATTGACTTTATTCGCGTAAAAAGACGTTCTTTCGCAAGACTCATACATCTTTTTTCTGTGCCCCTCGTTTTATTCTTCGGCCAGGAGGATAGAATCTACACTTAGGATGTTCATTCCGTCTTGTTATCTATTATGATGCCCGGTGCCCTTGATTAGATGAATTCATTTATCTTTATTTCCATGTCCCATATGATTTTTTTTTATTACGAAGCTGGGGAATGCCGTTTGGTTTGCGGCTGTCACTTACCTTACCTCCTGCTTATATGTGATTTTAATGTATTTAGTGTAAATGGGAAGATGTGGAGGCATTAATGGAGCTTGTCAGCATACAATTTGAAGACATAGGGATTAATAATGATGAAAATAATTGGTATGGAAATATATTCCTTTATAAAAGAGTTATGAAAAAATAAGTGAAGCAGGGTTTAAAATCTTGACGTGTTGATGAGTGTAGGTATCATGACAGCGAAATTAAAGAAAGTTTGAAAGGCGTATCTTAGAAGGGTGAAGCTTATTGTGTCGTCAAATTTGTACGGAAATCTGATACATGCGGTTATTGTATTGGCTGTCAGTAATTAGATGTGCGGTTCGCGAATTGTGAAATAGTCTGATACTAAGTTGCATAAGATGGTGCATTAATACAAGATTTTTTGCAATGTTTACTATACTCCATATTAGACGAAGCGTCACTAAGTTTTATCAAAAGAGAAATACGGTGGGAGAAAATTGCTGAAGGTGAAACATTGTTGGTGTTGAGGAGACGACCTTGAATAAGCTTTTGGCATGAGGTAAGGTGTAGAAGCTAAGGCAGGTGAAGTTGAAGTTGAAGTGGATGATAAAACTACTGAGTTGACTAGTAATAGCTGATTAATTAGCTGGGTAGGAAACTCACGCAATGTTATTCCTGGATGTAGAAGATGGAAGATGAGAGATCATAGTAATGACTTATGAGCAGGGTGCCTGTCCAAGAGCACTGAACCTTTGTGCAGTACAAGAGCAAACAAGGTTCAAGGAGAGTATATTGTTGCAGTATACCAGATGAATATTTCTCTGAGTAAAGAAGGTTCCTTGCAATAGATTAGCTCAGAAGAGGAAAAAGGCAAACCATAGAATTTTCAGGGACAAGGATACACCTGAGACAAATGAGAAGTGTGGCAATTATGTTCGAATGAGCTTGAGGATAAGGTGTATGCAATGAGTTAAAATCAAAGTAGTCGCAGTAGTAGTACGTGTGTTCGGTGTAATATAAAGTCGTCTGGATGTGTATTTTAACATGATATGAAATCGCTGATGTTCTGGCCAGTCTTCAATTGTCTGCAATTGTTAGTGTCACCAACAGTCTTAGGAGAACCCTTGGTTGTTTAAGCTACTGGTTTGGAACCTGGATGAGGGTAAGTTTCCTGAGGTATTATCCTATGCTGTTTAAGAAGTCGTTATCATACAAAATCCTAATTATATATATATATATATATATATATATATATATATATATATACATATATAAGTGAACGTGTCTGTCTATCGGTGTATCAGCGTGTTTGTGTACATTTCGCTACGCAATAACTCTGTCAATTTTTAATCTACAGACTCGAAATTTGATATACAGGATACTGAGATTTGGGAAAATCGATGTGATCAGTTTTGGCCAGGAATTTGGCGATTAAGGGGTAACAGATCAACGAATTGACCTTTGAGAACTCTTTTTCGGGTCTAAACAATTAAAATTTTAGATATAGGTTCCCTGGGCATGGATCTAACGTAATAACTTGATTTGAGCCCAAAACAATAAATTTCAAGGGGTCAAAATAGGAGACAAAGTTTTTAAAAATTGACAGTTTCTTTTTGATTTTTTTTCTTTTCACTCAGCATACACCCCCAAACACGCGGAACACGCCGGGCTGAAATGCTAGTATATATATATATATATATATATATATATATATATATATATATATATATATATATATATACTCACACTTCAGAATCTTTGCGTAAAATGTCTATATATCTATAAAAATGAACGTGTCTGTGTGTCTGTCTCTGTGTCTGTGTGCATTTCCCTACGCAATAACTCTGTCAATTTTTAGTCTACGGACTCGAAATTTGATATAAAGGGTACTGAGATTAAGGGAAATCTTTGTAATCCGTTTTCGGCCAGAAATGTGGCTGTTCAGGGGTCAAAGTTCAATGATTTGACCTTTGGGAACTCAACCAAACTCCTCAGACAATTTTGGGTATACAAACTTGTAATTTTAGATATATATTCCTTGGAAATGGGTATAACTTATGAACTTGATTTGAGCCCAAACCAATAACTTTTAAGGAGTCATAATAGGGGTCAAAGTTTAAAAAAATTGACCGCTTGTTTTTTTTTTTCTGCTGAACATACACCTCCAAATACCCGGGAACGCCGGACACCCATGCTAGTATAACAAAAAGTAAAGAATGTAGGTAAAATTCGCAGGAAAAAAAGCTAAACTTAACCTATCGCAGACTTAGAACCTACATAATCCTACTGCTAGAAAGTTTGTAATTAAAAAGAGAATTCAATTTTGTAAGGATGAAAAAATACGCCTAAACTAAAATTGTTTATTGAAAATAGACTTAGATAAGCGCATTTCTCGAAAGACTTCAATTATACAAGAGAACGTACTTATATAAGAATTAAAAAAAAGAAAACCTTAACCAAATTGCCTTTTTTAGAAATATATATCTATATCTATATATATATATATATATGTATATATATATATATAAATATATATATATATATATATATATATATATTTCGAACCCTTTTTCAATAAATACAGAAAATATGTTTGCTTTTTCGTAACAACTGCTTAATATTAATTCCTCGCTGATAGCGAAGGTTAGTTTTCACTAAAATGTGTGTGGCAAATGCCCTCTCTTATATCTGAGTATTCTCGGCACAACACCACTGGAGGTTACTTGGTGCTCGCTCTTGTCGAACTTTCATCATCCTTCACATTTTACGACACTTTGTGTGGAATTAGCTATGTAAATTTCATTTTATTAGCGATTGTAGGATATCTTAATTTTTTGTATTTTGCTATTATTATTATCATTATTATTATTATTATTATTATTATTATTATTATTATTATTGTTGTTGTTGTTGTTGTTGTTGTTGTTGTGGTTGCTGTTGTTTTTGTTGTTGGGCATATTGTTATTCTTGTTATTATTTTTGTCTTGTTCTAAGTATGATTTTCTTATTCAATTTTTCGTACAATTATACAAGTATATCCATGTCGTATTAATGAGATACTCTACCTTCCTATGCATGAGCCATTAAATTTCATTTTTTTTTTAACATTGCCTTAGTCTTAGAGTACTTCATAGGCTGAATCCTACACCGTTTTCAACTCTCTCTTTTTTTTCTTTATTCCTTGGTACTTTCTAACTTTATTTATTTCCAGCTTTTCCGTCTTGAATCTCGTCCTTGTAAATGTCTTTTGGGTTCAATATTATGTATTTATTTATTTATTTGTTTTACTTTTGCCTTGATAATTTATTAGTATTTTTCGCTTTATTAATCGTATTTTTATTTTCTTTTGTTTTCGTCAATTTCATCATAATTTCTTATTTTTTGTCAGTTAATCATAGTTTGTCTATGAATTAACTTGTTTGTGTCAATAATCATGTCTACATTTTTCGTTCCTGCTTTCTTTATGTTTTCTAGCGTAGTTCCTTTGCGTTTCACTTTAAACTGATATTTATTTTGCTATTTCTGTTATATTTTCTTGAGATTTCTAATATGCCGCATTTTTCTTTATTTCATTAACGGTATCTAATTATTTATGTTACTCTTTCTATTGCATTTATGTTCTCATTGTTGTCTTCCCCTTTTTATCCCTCTCTTTTTGCCTCTCTCTCTCTCTCTCTCGATATATATATATATATATATATATATATATATATATATATATATATATATATATATATATATAAACACATATATATCCATACACACACAAACACACGCACACACATTTATTTATTTACTTATTATTCAAATTTCTTCCGCTATCATTCTCTTTTTATTTCATTTATTATTTTTTTTTTACATGTTTTAATTTAATGTATATTTATCCTCCATTTTTCCTTTTAGCCTTTTTTGTTTTTTTTTATTAAAAAAAAATCCTGTTTTTCATTCATCAATCATTGTTTCATTTTCGTTATTTCTAAGTTTCCTTTATATTTCTCCCATTCAGATTCACCCAGTCTATTTTTAGCTGCATAACCGATTGCAACGGCTTGTCCGCTAACAACCCCTTTTCATTATATTTTTAAAAAGATATTTAAAATAAATTTAATTTTCGGCTTCATTATAATAGTTTGACATCTTCTATGGCTATGTGTGACTCTTACGCTGATCACAGTAGTAGGTGTTGTGCTTGTAAAAATGGTTGGGGGAGAATATTTTCTTTTACATCAGTCATATAAATTCTCGTTTTATGATGCTCAGTCCTAAACTATCTCCAGCGATATCGATAAAATTAATGTGCTTCTCACGAATGTTTACCCCATCTCCCAATTTTGCGTTTTATCTCCTCTTTCTATCCTTTATTACTGTAATCATGATTTCGGAATGAGCTAATGTCACCATAAATAAGTAAACAAACAAATGTAAAGAAACAACGTAAGATATGTTTTACGACATTTACTACTTACACATAAAGAAACCCTTCATGAGAAACCATTAAGTAAAACCTTAACATAAATATAAGATTACTTAAAAAGAATAAAATAAGGAATGAAACAAAATAAATATATAAGGGCATAAAAATACTTGAATGAAACAGTATATATATTAGGACCATTTTTACAAGAATATAACCACATATCAAAGCCCAGAGCCCACTCGAGGATAAAGATTAATGAATGTAAGATGATAATGTAATAAGCGTTGATAGTGCAAGTTAGGTAGAATCGGATTATTTACGGGGCTGATTCAGTGGCATTGCATCCGATTTTGCCGCCAGGGGTGGTCGTAAAATTGCCTCCCCCGCTGGTATATAATTCCTTTCTTTGTGCCCCCACCGCTGGAATATAATTAGCTGTCAAATGTCATTGTTCGAACTCTGTCACAATGTTGTCAAACATTGCTACTCCAAGAACTCGACACTTTGCTGTTTAAATGTCTACTGAAAATTATACACTGCTGAAAGCCCGTACTACGTTGCGAAAACTTGCTTTCCCACCATCCAAATAAAAACTGCCAGAGTCTCTGAATATTAAGTCTTTTTATTTAAAAGCCGAAACTTTCATTTGCATATCAGGTGACAAGATCACAACCATATAAATTTTTTTTCTTTTGTCTACCACCGAAGACTACAGGTTGTATAAAAAGGTTTGTACTAATTTTTAAAAGCATTTAATCACGAAATAAATTATGTGAGGCGAAAATGGTGGGAACGCAGACTTACCGTTTAGACGGCCTCGGTGTGCGCTTTGCCGACGCAGCGTCATGATGCTGCAGGGTC
Organism: Euprymna scolopes; assembly: GCF_053919585.1. Lineage (NCBI taxonomy): Eukaryota > Metazoa > Mollusca > Cephalopoda > Sepiida > Sepiolidae > Euprymna > Euprymna scolopes. Next base: position 78,351,476 of record NC_136489.1, on the reverse strand, counting down.
CAAGAAAGCCCCTGCGGCCTTATATTTTGCACAAACGGCAAACGAGGTCGTCCTTCTCCAGCGAGTCAACCACCGAAGGGACCCGTCAAACTCTGGTATCAGCTTCAGGTCGAATCTGTCCATGTTAAAAAATGTACGACAAGATAGCTTGTTGTTGCAAAGAAAAGTAAGAATAACCAAAACCTCAGTTCACTTGCAACGTAATCCCCCATTGAGGAGCGTTCGAACTATGCTGAGGTAGCTTTTCTATTCCCGGGTGACGCCAGATACATCAAGGATTTAAGATAGAGAAGATAAATATACATATTTTATTTCATGTCAGAATAGATATTGTTTGGAAACCAGAGAAATATTTTTACGGCTAAAAGTTGACGACAGGAAATTTCACTTAGAACCTTGTCTGGCCTTAAATGAACCCAGGGACGGATGTCAGAATTGACATCTCTCCTTGAAAATGGTAGGAGAATTTCAGGTGTGTGAGAATGGTGGCAACCCAGGGACCTGGGGCTTAGGATTTCGTGGGGATTTCGTGGTGAAACCTTATTGGCTGGGGAGAATTACTACCTCATCCACACACCTTACTATATATACGACTGTCGGGCGAAAATTAGAGAGAATTTCAGATCAGAGTAGAGCAAAGTAGAGTTAAGTCGCAGAGTAGAGCTGAGACGTGACCCCTCCCTACCTAATCCATCCGTCGGTCGCTGTCTGTGAAGAGAGTTGAGAATTTGAAAGGAACTTACAAAATGTGAATGAGAATTGTAAAAACATTTTGTACATAATTTTATGATAATTAAGCATTGTAGACTACAATCGTTTGTCTTTCTTCCTGCCTGCCGCTTCGATATTCGCTTCATGTAAGAGCCTCAGAGAAGTGTAGACGACACGTGCCGAGAATCCAGAGAAATAAGAGGCCTTAACCACCTCCTCGAGGGATGCGTTACACACTGCAGCAACGTCGTCCGTCGGTATGGTGCTGAAACCCGGGATTAAACCAGGGACTTTTAGATGTGACTAGCGGGAATAGAATTATTGCGAGAAACCACAGGATGTCAAGACGATCGCAGCTAGGAAGGTTTGTACGGTGCCTGAGGCCGTCTATTAGTATAACTGTTAGAGAATGGGTCGAGAGAGAATGGATAGAGAGAGAGAGAGAGAGAGAGAGAGAGAGAGAGATGTGTGTAAATTATATTGTAGACACGTTGACCGGACATCAGGATCAGCTGATCGGATTGCGTGTGAGTCACGTGATCAGGTTAGCTGAATCGAAGACATTGAGTTTGGAAGTAGAAGGCGACAGACGGCTTCACAGTCGTCTCCTCCCCTTCACTGGGGGCGCTGACGTGTGTAGAAATTAGACCAACAGAAACCACGCAGGCCAGAGATTCACTTTCCCTCCTTCTCCGAGACATCTGGAAAGTGAAATAAACTATAACACTAATTCATCGTTTTGGAGTGATTGAATCTTCTCCAAACAGGTACCAGTCTCCCTCCAAGACACGAGATGAATCCAGATAGACCAACATCCACGACGCAGAAGGTATGTTGAAAAATGCATTCACCGCACACACACACACACAACGGAATATGAACATATCAATTAATAGACTAGCAACTAGACGATCACACACGATCCTCTTTATGATACAACAACACATCATAACGTCACGTACGACATTTCACCCTCTACCGCACCAGCCGAAGCACTGCACAGGTACCACGTCAGAGTGAGAGGCATGGAGATCAGACCACTGCCCGAGCCGAAGAGAGAGAGAGAGAGTATCAAAGAGGAGGATGTCGTCTTGGTTAAGAACATCCGCGGCAAGTGCACCATCAAGGATCTTCGATCGACATCAGAAGTGCAGCCGCCACTCGGTTATAAGAGCGAAACTGGATCCGAGACCAGTAAGCCATCATCCAAGATGGCGCCTGCGGCCTTACATGAAAATGCAGTCTTACAGAATCTCATGTGCTCTCGCTCACATATACAAATTTTGAGGACTGTCTTTTTAAAAACACAGGCCATTGGAGAAGACGGGACAGATGTGAAAACGAGTCTACGGAGAGTACCGACGGACGACGCTGCGGCAGTGAGCTGAGGTTTTGCATATTCCTTTTTTTTGCAAAAACATTATGTTATCGCGTATAATATTGAGTAGTTTAAAAAAGGGGTCTATAGTTTTAAAAGATTAAGCTTCATATTTGTGCCATCTAAACTAATGAGACATAACATGAACATGAAAACATAATGCTGAGAACGGCAATAAAGTTCTTTTCAGACGGAGGAATATGGGTTCAAAAACGTAGCCATTAAAATAGCTAGTAACATATTGTCTTTGTTCTTTAAAAGGTTTTCCTTGGGGAAATAAATTACAATGTGTAATTTGATTATAAAAGTATTCCCGTTCATTATACAGCACACGATTGACAAGGCGATTTTTATATTGTAAATATCGGATAAGTGAACTTGTTTTTAATAATTATTTTTTATGTTCTTCACAGACACGCTGTTGGGCAAGGTTAGAAAGGTTTAATTAATAAAATGTGAGAGCGAAGTATAAACAGGGACAGAGCGAAGACTTACATAAACAGATAAGGAAATAATGCGTAAACTAAGAATAAATAATGCGTAAACTAAGCTAATAAAAACACGTATAAGCTATTTTTATAACGTAAAATGAGTAAGCATTTAGGTATTTCACACTAATATGTAACTTATTTAGAAATCAAATGTTCACTTTTATAATTTTATTAACTTTAAAGTAGGGTTGAGTTATATTAATCCAGTAGTGATTTCGGTATTTCAACTCCCCTTAAAAGTAAAGAAGTTTATCGGTGACTCCATAAGCGCTGGTTATTTTTCTTATAGAATGCATAGTAGAATTTTTTTAGCGGCGTTTATTAAACATTGATTCACCAGTAAAGTACACGCTTAGCTATTTCACGATTGATGCTGATGATCAATTTCTGTCAGATGCGGCATTTGTAGTTTTTGTATGTTATTCAGTAAAGTACAACAAACATTTTAGTGTCTAGTTTGTTTATGTCCCTTTGTGGCCAGTCAACAATATCAAAGTTGGTTAAAGGAACTTACCTTGCTTTTTTATTATCTTCGTTTTACAGATCTTACACAGTCTATATATTCATTGCTAATTTTTTCTCATCTTTGATTTTGTGAAAAAAATTAATATGCCCTTAAAATCCAGTGACTGCTCAGTCGAGAGAACGAAGCAATGTGCACCTACCTTAAGTTGCAGAAGAATTGACCCCCATCCGCGACGTGACAGTCTGTTAACAATCTCTAGCTAGCAAAGCTGAGGTAACCAAAGAGTAGTTTTCCGGCACCAGCCACAAATGTATCTAAAAAAAAGACTTCATCACTGGAGAGAATCTCCTTTTAAATAACCAAAATGTCATGTGATTAACTGTCATCTGACCTGGGGGAAAAACTCTTTAAAAAGGCAAAGAAGGCAAGGCAATCTCTTTTGGTTAGTAAGCAAGGTAAGTGCACATCACTCCTCTCACTTGAGCAATCATTACTCCCCCTTTTCACACTTTCTGAATTGCATTGTTTACTTCTATGCCAAGGTATTTGTATTCTTTGTTCTTCCTGGTTCTTTATACCAGTAACTTCAAACTCTGTGTTTTCGGTTTGGGTCGCCAAGCAATAGAATAAAGTAGATAGAATATTATTTTAGAAGATTACTCTTCGGATCCTGATGTCAAGAATGGTACCGTTTCATTGGTCTGGCTTAATGCCATTGTCTATTTTATTTTTGCTACATCTTAATGTGTACAGATATGTTAATTTCGATTACTGGAAGGGTCTCATATAAGTGATGGTCCCACACTAGCCACACGTGGGACACGCTATGATATTCTTTTCTGATAATTAATTCAATCCATGCCTACGTTCCCCTGCTTTTGCATACATCAATCAAGAATTGCTTATTTAATGAACGGCTTTCACCTGTACCCTGTTTAATCTTTTTCTCATGTATGTTTTTAAACATAGGTGTTGATAGATGCTGTTTATAACTTACTATTGAAGAGCTTCAAAATCATAGTATGGTAGACGTTGAGTATTTCCTTACTATGTTGTATTTCTTTTCTGTATGATCGTACTATAATATTTCATACAGCTATACTGGTGTATCCTTTTAACATTTTGAAAGTCCAATGAAACAACTGCTGAATTTCCCTATGAAGTGCTTTAAGTTTCCTAAGTCATTAATATGGTTGAGTATCCATGTTAGGCTTTTGTAATGATGGAATCCGTGTTGCTTTTTGAAACAAAAAGAATCATTTTAAGCATCTTCATTCTAGCTATCCTTGTTCTAAACATACCTCAAATAATCCCTAAGCTCTAGATATTCTGGAGATTTCCCACTGTAATTTTGTCCCATATTTTACACTGAAACTGCAACTGATGTTCCTCGGCCGTCTGTGCACAGTAAAAGAAGCTGTGACTTGTTCAGTCTGAGATAATTCCTTCTTACAATGGTTCAGCTGAACTTGGAGTTTCACTTTCCAGCGTAGTGTTTAGTTTTCTGCTCTGGACTCCCATTGCTTTACTTTTGGATTTTAGAATCTGTGCATGTGTGTAGTAGTGTGTGTCCAGCGAAAAAAAAACTGCACAACAAATACTCACAAAGTTGGCATGTTCTTGATCGCCGATACCCGCGATAAATAATGTGTAAAATTAAAAATTATACATATATTTATACTTTTGGGATCTATTACCAATGTTTCCTAATTACGGTTGTTTTACAGGTGATTCCAATATTTTTTTATTATAAAAAAACAGGCGAATTACATTATTTTTTATATTACACAGGTTACTACGCCTCTATACATGTGTGCATGTGTATATATGCATTTTCCATATCCCTTTTGGCTCTCTGGCCAGAACCTTGTATTTACTCACTTTGTCTCCTTGATCTTCACTCTGTAACTGTTGAGACGGCACAATCTACAATTTGGCTGGAATTTTCCTTCGAGTTAACTATTATGATATCCGGTATTCTTGCTTGGACGGGCTTATGCGTTTATATATATATATATATATATATATATATATATATATATATATATATATATATATATATATGTGTGTGTGTGTGTGTGTGTGTGTGTTTGTGTGTGTCTGTGTCTGTGTCTGTCCAATAGGATCTTGCGACTTACATTTTCCAGTATGTAAAATTTCAAATGTTTAGACCCGGAATTTGGTAGAGACCGCAGCTGTCAATTGTTTTTTTTATTTTACCCCTTAGAATTTATTGTTTTGTGCTCAAATAAAGGTATTAAATCAGATCAGTGGGCAAGAAACCTATATCTAAAGTTTCAAGTGTTCCAAACTAAAATTAGCGGAGAAGTTTGGTAGAGTTCTCAAAGGTCAAATCGTTTACAACGTTATTCCCAAATTTCCGTATCCTGTATATCACATTTCTGAAAATTGACAGCGATATTGTGTAGGGAAATGTGCACAGATATCCACTTTCACTTTGATATATATATTAGCATTTCATCCCGGTGTTGCTCCGGTGATTTGAGGTGTATGTTGAGCAAAAAAAAAAAAAAAAAAAAAACTCGTAGTAGGAAGGCAGGCTCGAACCCGTAACGCAAAGGAAGATAAAGAACGGGGGGAAAACTTGACGTATTTACTGTTACAACCACTGCCAAACCAGAAGTGAAGCATGTTTAAATTAAGGTTAGACAATCGAAAGGAGAGGATGACTTTCAAAAATATCGGCGAAAAAAGCGCCCCCCCCTTGTAGAAAAGTGCCCAGTTAAGGTGAAGATATTAATGTTCTTAGCTAATTTTTCGATATTTGTCGTCTGAAAGGTCGAACTTCAAAACGATACTGAAAAATAAAAATCCATTGACTCTGTCGAAAGATTTAGGCAGACATGCAAACATACATACATACATACATACATACATTTATATATTGATAACTAAAAATGTTCGACCCAAACCGATTACAAAGCTTGCCCTATCTGTGAATACCCTTTATGTAAAGTTTCAAATGTTTTGACCAGAAATTGTCTGAGTAATGTGGTCGAGACCGCAGAGGTCAATTTTTTAAAAACTTTGACCCTTATTATAACCCCTAAACATTTACTGTTAGTAAGATCCATGTCTAAGGAACCTATATCTAATATTTCAAGTGTTTGGACCCAAAATTGTCGGAGGAGTTTTGTAGAATTCTCAAACGTCAAATCGTTGAACTTAGCCCCCTTAACAGCCACATTTCTGACTGAAAACTGATCACAAAGATTTTCCCAAATCTCAGTACCCTGTATATCAAATTTTCAATCTGTAGACTTTAAATTGCCAGAGTTATTGCGTAGGGAAATGTACACAGACACACAGGCAGATACACAGACATACACACAGACACGCAGACCCACATACCCACAGACACACAGGTACACAAACACGTTCACTTATATACTAGCAAAAGTACCCGTCGTTGACTGGGTTCAAAAACAGCCTACAGAAATTGACTCTGATTTATGAAAGTATGATAGGTTATGAAAAGGAAGGGCTGTAAAGAGATAGCTTCGAATTTGGGAGTATCAAAACCAATGTAAAAGATGATGAAAGTAATAATAAAATAGATAAACCTCATCATTTATTATACCGTACCTGTTCACACTTAAACAGTTATCACAATATTCTGTGGATCTATATAAAAAACACCTTGTTAAACTTTGTGACATATTTCCGTTCTATGGAGGTCAGGCGCGAACGAACACCCCATAATTTTATTATACCATATGTCTTCAAACTGAAACATGATTATCAAAATATACTTACGCATATAGATATAAAAAATCTTCATTAAAGTGTGTGCCTATTTCCATTCTATGGAGGCCAGGCGCGGATGAAGACCCCACAATTTTATTATACCATCCCTATTTAAGTTAAACCATACTTATCAAAGTATTATTATGTACATCTATATAAAAAAACACTTGTAAACTTTTTTTTTTAATTTTTAATTTTTTTTACTTTCATACTTTGTGGACCAGGCGCGTACGCAGACCCCTCCCCCCGCCAGTTTTAATGAGTCATCATTATGCCAGATCAAACATACCCATCCCAATGTCTCGATACATCTTCTATCATTATATGTGATCAGTTTTCTATAATAGTCAACCATATAAGAGCCTATTCGTGACCAGACACGCACACAGACGTTCAGCTTTATATATATATATATATATATATATATATATATATATATAGTCATCCGCATACAGTATTGTTTCGCTGTTTCACATCTCATCAGTACCGCTAGACAGTCAATTATGTCAAGCCAGGATTGAAAGGTGGAGAATTACAGATTTAGTATCCTGCACGCAATAATTCACTTCATGGACAGAGAGACGGCCTTCAGGCGTGGACAACTGTCTACGTTACGGATAAAAAAACTCTGAGAATACAAGACTGCGTGAAGTTTTAATTGATTCTGTTGCATATATTGCACTAATTAATGTAATCAATTGTATCAATAAGTGTGTATCGTTCTGCACAAGCCATTATCACTTTACACAACTCATGAATTTGCCCTCTCTTCTTTCTGAAAAAACAAAAAAGTAAACAATGAATAGGAAATCTAATGCGTCAATCGAAAATATGCTTCAGAAAGCGCGAATTGGAACTCTGCTAGCTCAATCCGTCAGAAGTGAGTCATGTTGCTGTGTTTGTGGTAAAACGGCTGATCTTGTGTCACATATTGTATATCTATTGAATATCGTATATAATAGGCTTAATTCATGCCCTTCATGCGTCTGATATAACAAGAGAGTCTATTATATATATATATATATATATATATATATATATATATATATATATATATATATATATATATATATATATATATATATAAATGCCGACTGTCAACACGACGGTTCTAGGTTCGATCCTTGGCTTGGGAGAGATGCTAGTCTAGCGGCACTGATGAGTTGTGATACAACGAAACAGGGTTGTATGTCGATGACTACAAATATATTTTAAGCCCCCTCTTTGGGTAGAGCACTGTCGTAAATAATCTCACCCGCTACTTAATTGGCTGAAAATGCGAAGCTCGTTGTTTGTTTGTTTACGAACAGGCGATTTGAGCACTATAAAAGTGGTGGCGGGTGTCTATTTAAATAGACATTCCGACGAGTTATTTACGGCCGTCGATTCCATGGTCGAGTGGGAGAACTGCCGACTGTAAGCACGACAGCTCTAGGTTCAATCCTTGGCTTGGGAGAGATTCTAGTCTAGCGGCACTTATGAGTTGCGACACAACGAAACAGAACTTTATGTCGATGACTACAAATATATATATATATATATATATATACACCTAATTAATAATCAATATGTGCATAAAAGTAAGTCATATATATATATGTTTCGGAGTCTACTCCTCATCAGTATAGCTAAACTTTTATTTCCAAGGATCGAACCTTTAACGGCTCCATAAGTAGTCTGGTGTTTTACCACGGGACTACCGGACCTTAGAAAATTTTATGCACTATTTTTTATGGCTTATAAATCTCTGTTTGTTTAAACTTTTATTTATTTTTTTATTAGCGATCAATTTCTTAATTTCGTTCCCTGATGGATTTCTCTTATTATAAGAAAGGAGTTATTTGCCCTTTGTTTACATTTTTCTTCGCCCAAATCTTCGGACGTCTTTTACTTTTTTATTCTTTTAATATTAATTATTAATTAATTATTACTACGTGCATAAAATAATTACTTCATGGCAATAAAAGTCTAGCTATACTGATGAGGAGTAGACTCCGAAACATGCACGTATATAGATGAGTTACTTTTATGCATGTAGTAATTATTAATTAATAATGAAACACACGGTGCTTTTCATTAAATACTCAAATAAATCTTTATTTTTTTCATTAATAATTTTCCCCGTTCCTGTAATAGAGACCCTGTTAGATGGTAGATATGGTCTTGCACCTTAAATGCGGGATTCCAGCCGATTTCACGTACAATGTTTTTACCAAAGTATGTCATTAAAAAGTAGCAGTGGAAAAGTCGGATTGCTTTCCGAAAAAGTTTAGATTCAACGGTCCTGCCCAAAAGTAGGTCTCGCAGGGGTTGAGGTAAAGCCTGAAGGGATGGTTGTTTAACTTTACCTGAAGAGCAGCATAGGCTTGGAGGTTCCGCAAGCCACTTTTAGTTTTGCAGAATGAACATATGCAACTCATAGAAGCGATGCCGGTTCGAGAAGTCATAGTCTGCGTCATAGTTCAATGCTCTGCCTTACCAAAACTCCGTTGAAGAGCATATGTTGCCGCTAGAGGCATTAAATCTCCGATTTACAGACTGCGCTCGTAATTTTCGACCTTTCGGTGGCTTAGATGACCGAGCAGTTATCGCTTCAGTAGATCCAGCAGCTCTTGTTGAAACTGTGGAGGCTGAGTTAGCCGCTCTCCGCTAGAAGAACATAGTCGAGCCGTGGCCGCAGCGTGTCTGATTAGAGGGTAAGTTCGTTAAGTATGGGTTTCAGAAGATCCGGCCTGAGAAATTCCCTGTGCTCCCAGAGAACGTAATAATTCTACTTCATCGGTGTCTAGGCTTGCTCTGATGTTCCTAACAGTAGTGACTGCTTTCGTGCGCCATCATAGCTGATTTTTTATTTGGCAGCACTGTTACGAAATTACTCTGTGCGCGAAATAGAATGCTCCAAGCAAGGTGTCAGAAAGCGTTGATGATGTTTACTGAAGAGGGGCGGTTCATTAGGAATTTGTTAACGTTGGATTTGAAGACATCCAAGTTGTAGTCAGGTGGGAAGCAGGCCGACGGAACAGAGTTCCACAGGCGTGCAGTTCTAAGAACGAAGCTTTGTTCATGGAATCCACGTTTTCATTTAGGCACAGATAAGGAGTGGGGGAAATTTTTCACAGTGGATTCAGCTAGACGGGTGTTTTTCGTGAAAGATTGGCGAGGGAGGACCAGAGATTGGAGTTCAGACGAGCACTTGCCATGGAAATAAGGATAAAGCAAGGATGTGCTCGCATCGTCTCTTCTGTGGGAGAGAGGTTGCAGGGTAGAGAAAAGGGCATCTCCCACTAAGCCACGAAGTCGAATTTGTACTCTGTCAAGGCAGGATAGACTGTTTTTAGCAGCTCCTGCCCTGATATGGCAGCAGTATTCCTTCTTTGGACGTACTTGGCTTTTATATAGATATAGAATTGCATCAGTAGTGAGATATCTTCTGGAGCGGTAAAAGGATCCCCCGTATTTCCAGTGACCTTGGCAACAGACTTGATGTACGTGTTCCATTTCAGATCAGGAGTAAAGGTCAAACCCAGAAGCTTGTCAAAACACGGGGCCTCTCCAGGACGAGAGCCATCTATCACAATTGATGCCAGATGGGGATCAGAGCGTTGATGATGTAAGGATAGGAGTTTGTTTTAGATGCATTAAAGGTAACCAGCCACATCTTCCCCCACTGAACCACGCGCTCAAGATCAGAGGAGAGAGAATCAGAGAGAACTTTGTGATTTACAGCCTTTGATGTGTTGCCGTAGATGGTCGTGTCATCAGCATAGATGTCAACGAATGATTTAAGTATGTGTTTAGGGAGATCATTGATGTAGATCAGGAAGAGAGTTGAGCCCAGGCTTGACCCTTGAGGGACTCCAGCATTAATACTGCAGGCCTCTGATTTTTGTCCATCGACTACTACTCTTATGAGCCTATCGGAGAGAAATTATTTAATGATTGAGAAAACATTTCCAGTTATACCGTAGCTGGAAATCTTGAGAAGTAGACCCTTATGCAATACCTTGTTGAAGGCCTTTGATATGTCAAGAGCAATTGCCCTAGAAAGGAAGCCTTTGCCAAGAGATTCACTAATTCTGTGGGATATAACCGTTAGCACATCTGCGGTAGATCTTGCAGAAATGGAAACCATATTGTGTGTCACTAAGGAGGTTATTTCTGCTGAGGTGGTTGATTATTTCTCTATTTAATATGGATTCCATACACAGGAGACTTATTGGTCTGTACTGAGAGGGAGATGACTTATCACGTTACTTCTTAAATACAGGGGAAACTGGTGAGGTTTTCCAGGGAATCGGATAGCACTTCTCCTTAAGGCAGCGCTTAAACAGTTTCGTAAGTATGGGAGCAAGTTCTGGTTGAAGCTTTTTTAACACTATAATTCGGATGCCATCAGGGCCAGTTGCTTTACTGGAATCAAGGTTCTTGATTAGCTTGGCGACCTCATGCACAAATATTTGTATGCTACCTAACGTGTTCTGTGTTATAGGAAGAAATATGGGGAGTTAATGGCCTTCGTCGCATGGGTAGAATTAGCTGCAAAGTTCTTTGCAAATAGTGTGGACTTGTCTGATGCTGACGAGATGATCTCTGGTCCATTGATAATGGTTGGGATAGAACGCACACTTCTGTTCAGGATCCTATTTATTATTTGTCAAAACTGGTGGGAACCAAGCCGTTGATCAGCTACCTTGGATTTAACAGACTGGGCATATAGCTCTCTTGCATTTTTTATTACTCTTTTACAGTAGTTTCTGACAGTCCTTAAACAACTTTAGTGTCAGTGCATCTATTACGTTGGTAGTTATGGAAAAAGTGATTTCTGTGCGCGATAGCAGCACATTCTGGGGAGAACCATGGCTGGCTGGTAGATTTTTGTTGGAATTTTTTAGATGGTATGATTTGGTCTATGCCTACGTTAACCATTCGGTTAGATCTGATACTATAAAGGACACTTCCTTTTTAAACATGGAGTGCAGAGGTAAATCAGATATGAATGTACGGAAGCTATCCCAATCAGACATAGAATATCGGTATACAGTACGGTGGAGGCATGAATATGGGATACGCGATGTGGTTTTATTGTTGTTATGATAAGTGTTTTATGCTTATTACTTAGTAAAAAAAAATCAATTTCGGTAAGTAAATGAATTTGTATCTGTATAAATAAATGTTTTTTTTTTTAGTTTTAATTAACGTCAACTCAATGGAAAAAATGAAAGAACTATTTTAAAATATAAAAATGTTAAGTTGTATTTATACTGTAATTGAGGTCTCTGAATTTTTGATTTTAGAAAGTAAATTTTCCAGTTGTATCACTAAACGTCTTTTCAATTAATGGAACAACCTGAAGAAGTTACGTCGTCAACCAAAAAGAAAGAAAGAAAAAAAGAAAGCGAAAACATGCCGTAATCGTCGTGTGTGTGCGTCTGTTTGTGTGCTGTGAAGTGTGAAGTAGTAGTACGAACAATCCCATAAGAGGAATACGGTGTCAGCGTCGGTCTGGCTTGTCGCTAAGCAACGACCTGGAAAAAAACGTCGTCAAACAAAAAAAATAAAAGAAGAAAGAGAAAACACGATGTAATGGTCGTGTGTGCTTCTTTGCTTCAGTGCGTACGCTGAGAAATGTTAAGTATTAGTACGAACAATTGCATGACAGAAATACGGTGTAAGCGTCGGGCTGGCTCGTCGCTAAGATTCGACCAGGAAAAATGGCCGGTCATTTTCATTTGCATACATTCAATAATACATAGCGATTATCAGTTGCCGATACTTGTTAGAAACGTTTCGATGCAAAATCTACCTTAAACCACTGCTAGGTACAGCAAGTACCTTTGTGTGTAATTCAATAAAAATCGGTCAAGCCGAGTCTATAACGAACGAACTCACACATACAGACACAGTTGCATTCATATGATAGTATATATATAGATATAGATATATCATATATATAGTATTCTATATGAAACATCAATTTAAACTTGTATCTAATCTAAAAACAAGCATCAACTGTATTTTATATGCATATATGTGTGGGTACAGATATATATATATATATATATATATGCATGTGGAGCTACATATGTATAAACATATATTTATATATATCTATTATATAAGTAAAACTAAGAGTAACATCTGTAATAAATTCGCAGAATCTATAATATAAACACTCATACACACATGCACTCATCTTTCTCTTTCTCTCTCTCTCTCTCTCTCTGTATATATATATATATATATGTGTGTGTGTGTGTGTGTGTGTGTGTGTTTGTGGGTGTGTCTGTGCGTGACAATAATTTTACTATGTTCGTTTTTAGAGTTATATAATATTGAAGATTTTATGAATAACTTTTTAAAATACCATTTAAAATGTAATTCAACTACTTTTTGTGAACTTAAAATCATACATATGGTCTTTTGAATAAGCGAGTTTGTTAATGAAATGGAGCGTTTTATGACGTGTTATTTTTTCTCAATTGCTAAATCCCATTATGAAAACGCTTGACACAGAAGCGAAAAATCTCCATTAATGCCTCGCCGTCATTGTCATTTATTTTTTATATACATTTTCATTCTATTTTGATAGTTTTTATTTCGTTTTTAATGCATTCTATCTTCATCATTTTTTATCGTTACCATTCTGTCGCATTATCTTCATTTTCTTCTCATTGTCGCTTTTCTTTATGTTCTGTGTTCTGTTTCTTATAAAACTACTTCTATCTAGCTTTTATCTCTAACCTGAATCATTCAACTATATTTATATTCGCGGAAGTATCTGCGATGCCATATTTAGTTAAATGTTAAGAATGTTTCATCATCTCACGCGCAAGGAAATGTCAGATGTTAGAAACAATAGTGACTGTTTATCAAAAAATATTAACTGCGATTTTTACTTGTATTAATAATATTCACATCAATAACAATATTATTGGAAAGAGATGAGAGTAATGGATATATGGGGAGAATTGTTGTCACCTATACTATAAGGAACACCAGAGATTGCTGGCACTGAGTAATCTATGATGATGCTATTTGTGAGAACTGCTAGACAGTACATATTAGAATAAAATACACTGCTCACTATAAAAAAAATGCTATAAACACTGTCGATATAAACACAACTAGGAGCGGAGAAACAAAGAACAGGCGGGGGAAAACAGCTAAAAGAAAATACATACGAACGACTAAAATAAGAAACTCAAGGAAGCAATTGCATTTGGCCACAGAAAACGAACATGTAATCGGAAAAAACGGAACCATTACTGAAATCTGATAGAACAACATTATTCGAACTAAATACGCGGGAAGTTCCAAAAGTAATGTTTCCTATGATTACACGGCCAAAATGGATCACAAAAGTATGCAAATTGAATTGCTATGATGAGTGAACTTATGCACTCATGAGTTCAGATTTTCATTTCTCTATTAATGATAATGACGATGGGAGACTCTTAGAAATCATCCCCTAGAATTGGCGTGCGTCGGAAGCAGAGATACAGTAATAAATAATTGATAAAACTGCATCATAAACGATGGTTAAGATGTAGAAAAATAATTTTTCATCACGAAAAATCGCGTGTCTTGATGGTAATCCTTGCTGTTGTATATTTTTTGGTTCAATACATAGTATGATTACTTTTCTGACGATCATCGTATGGCAAAGCGCGCTCCGCACGCTCACGCCTAGATATCATTCCTCGCTCGCAAAAGTGATTTGGGAATGGTTATGACCATGTAGAAAAAATAATTTTAGACTAAAAGAGGTTGTTTGTTTTAATGGTACAGACCCTGTGTTCGTAGCTCTCTAAATTTTATGAGAGAAATATAGGAGAATTTCATATGGTAATTTTTCGCATACTATAAACCTAAGAGAAGAGAAAAAGCATCAAGCTAAGCCAAGCTGAATACTAAAATAAACACAACTGTGGGGAGAAGACTGCCCACTCAGAACCATAAAAACAAATGTATTTTAAACAAACACATACAGTGGTAGAGACAAAATTATACTGGAAAGAGAAATTCCGAAAGTCCTTAATTACATGAAGTTCAGACAGATGATATTGTGCAATCTAGGAGACGGGATATCATAATGCTCAACAAAGAAAAAAGAAATAACACACCATTGATTTTGCCATTAGAACTATTCACAGTATCACCAGGAAGACACTAAAATTAAGCAAATATACAGTATTTGTCAAAGATCAACAATAAATGTGACATCGAAAAATCAAACTACCATAGGGGAACTAGGCATAGAATCCTCCTGTAACTGAAAAAACACTATGCGACATGCAAATATCTACGCGTGATGTTACCAAGCTTATCAAAATCCTTAATTTTAGTAACATAATTGGTTCTGAAGGCATTCTAATTACTTTGTTCAAAAGGTTTCCACCGGAACTAGATCCCCTATTAACAAACCTGTTTAAACTTTGTCCTAACAAGGAATGCTCTCCAACAACTAGGTAAATTTCATCAATTTACTCTGTGTTTATAAAATAAGGTCATCAGTCATCTACTTCTCAGTATATACCAATAATCTCATGATTAAGTTGCTGGAATCTGTTTTTAATTTAGAAATCCTCAACCATTTCAGGAAAAATAACCTACCTAATGACATCCAATATATAGTTTCCGTTCTGTTTGGAATATATTTGATGTGCTAACTGTAATTTCCCACATGATTAGTGAATCCATAGCAGGCGTTCCTTTCTAGAACCATTGCCCTTGATATGTCTAAGACTTAAAATATATCACACAGAACTACTTCACAAGATTTCCAGCTATATAATAGCCTGAAATATCTTCTTACCTATTACATCGTTTCTCTCTGATGATTTTATAAGAGAAATAGTTGATGGGCGGAAATCAGAAGCTTTATGCTGGCGTCACTCAGGATTCCCATCATTGGCTAAACACTCTTGCTGGTCTTCATCAATTATACCTCATATCACATGTAGACATTTTTACAGACGAGACGTCTATAAATGACAACATTTCAAATGAATGAAATGACTAAGATATTTCTCATTTTCAAACGTCTGATCTTGAGCACGTGGTACAATAAAGAAAAAGATGACGTTAATTTAATGCATCCATAAACAAGCTTATGTATTTCCATCGTCTACTCTCCGACCCCTATCTCGCCCTAATTAAAATTAATATCTCTAACCATGGAGAAATTTCATGTTTTGACAAGCTTCTGCGCCTGGCATTCACTCCTGATCTGAACTAGAGAAAATACATCAGATCTGTTTCGAAGGCCGCCGAAAACATGTTTAGAGCGTTCCACTGGTCCAATAGATATCTCACTGTCGATGCAATTCTCTACCTGTTTAAGAGCCAATGACGCTAAAGGATAAAGAACATATTTTTTAGGAAGGACAAACAATCAAAAGGAAACAGTTGGATAGAGTCACACAGAAATTGTTAGTTAAGCATGGTGAAATTCATCAAAATTCTGATGTGTTTTGGTTGTAGACCACAAAGGTAAAGGAGGAAAATAGCTGCATTTTATTGAATAATATATCGAGGGAGCGTTTAGAATTATGCACCTCTACTTGGCTAAAAGTCATGACGTATTACTGGTAGGAATGGCGAAAAAGGAAGAACTAGATAAAGAATAATTGGAGGAGAAAAAGAAGTAGAGGGGAAGAATCAAAGCAGAAAAGATGACTGTTGGATAAAATGGTAAGTTTTAGATTATAAGGCACAACACTCTCAGGCTGTTTCAAGAAAACAATATAAAAGCGATGAGACAAGAGAAACATGGACAATAAAAGAAAGATCGAAAGAATAAAGCGTTACACAGAGGATTTATAAAATAGGAAAAGAAGAGAATCACGGAAACATATGGACATGGCTACGAATAGAACACAGGACAACGCAATTGCAGATAACCACATTTAAACTAAAATAGATAAAAGCACAGGAAAACAATAAATGCACAAATTTGAGCTTAGAGATAAAATAATACTCAATGCAGCAAAATAGCTAAAAATGTAGCGCAGACATGACTGCGTGGCGAAGTGAATACACTGACAGCTCTGTAGATGACCGCACTTCGAACATGCGAAGAAATGGTACAATCATGAATCAGAGACGCTAATTGAGCATGTACACCACAATGTTTTTTTTTTTTAATAATAAACTGCTTCTAGAGATTATATGCAAGTTATTCTTTGGTATAGAGAAATGCATCTTTAATGATTTAGTTGCTTTCATGCTTATGAATAATTGTATATATTATTTCATTTGATAACACATATACATAAGTTTACATTAAATATATGACTATACTACGTTTTCATATGAGCTGCAGACGCAAGTTTATTAAAAAAAGAACAGCGAAATTGAATATTTTGACGTCCCAACAAAAGCTATAGGGAAGAGAAACATGAAAAATGGGGAAAAATATATGTGAAACTTAGCATCGAACTAAAAGGTATATTAAAATGAGGAAATCTGTACTAATAATAGTAGGGACACTAGAACCATTCACAAAAAAACATGGGTATTATAATAGGAAAATCATTAAAAAGCAGAAGAGTGGACGGACTTTAATTCTTAACATATCTTAAATCTTAAACAAATCACCTGAATGTAGAAACTATTTTACATACGCTATTATCGCTAATCGGGCATATTGAAACCGCATAAGACGAAAAACAAAAATATAACTAAATCCCTTGTGCAATCAAGAAAACTAAAACCACACAATTATAAATTAAAAACGTATCTTACAATGGAGTATAGTGTCGGTATAGACAGGAGCTATACCAAATAGTCATAAGGGGCCAAGGGGATGGAGAAAAAGACGAGAGAAAACACTTACAAAACTTCCACTGGATAATTACAAAGCGGATTGGAAATTTGACAAAATTTGTTGCCAGCCAAATTTCAGTGGAGGTCAATTGCCGTCGTCAGTGATACATCAATGGAAAACACGTTTCGAAAATGCAAATTCATTTGCAAAAATTCTCGAAAGATGTGGGGAGTACTGGGAATGTGGGGAGAATGGTTATTTTCATAACTCTAGGGGAACATAAATAAAAATAAAAATAACTAGCACAACCCGTGGAAATTTTGTCACATGCGAATATATTTAATCACCATCGAAGTTTGGATACAACTAATATTTTTCCTGATACTACAACAAATTAATTTTTGTTTATAGAAATTGTGAGTTTATTAAGATTTCCACGAAATTGGGTCGATTGTATTAAACATTGACCTTACCCAAATTTGATAAATAAAAAGTACTAAAAAGAATAAGCACATAATATAGTGCTACATAAATAATATACACAATAAAATCGCATTAAGAGGCAATTTCTAACTCCTTAGTTCAATACCTCTTGGCAGACAATGTTTTTGTTTTGCTTTGCACTGTTTTTTTCGAATATCCCCTTTGTTACGTAACGAGCGAGTAACTGTCTCCTTAATTCGGTGAAGAACCGAAGCACAGCATTTCTACCACCATTACAACAATGTGCATATATTATTATAATGTCATACACAAGATTATCTCCAGAGAAATCATCCTCATATTATTGTCTAGGGTTGTGAGATTTATTATATAGCGAAATTCCGCGGATTTAGCCTTTTTTAAACAATCTTGCATTAAACACATGTATTTGACTGTTTTCATATTATAATATACGAATATCATAAAAAAAGAACAAACAGAATGTGTTGTAGATGATTGCACTTTTGTTGGTCATGGTGTTTTGATAATTTTTATTATACGTTTTTAAGCGATGCTATTGCTGGCTCATAGAATGATTGCAATGCTTATTGCTATTGCGTGCTTTGCGTTAATAATGTAATGTCATAAATATAACGAAGGCGACAATGCTGATGTATATATGCTGATAATAATGGTCATGATAATAATGCTGATGATTCGATTTGTTTTGATGCTGCCAACTTAGTTATTATAGTATTGGTGATATTTATGACAAACGTCATTAAGATTACACTAATAATGTCGTCAACTGTGCTAGTAAGTGATGTCGGCAATTATGATAATGATGATGAATAATGTCCGTTTCCATACGGAAATTTATAATGAAAATACTCCTGATAATATTTCCACTACTCATAGCAATATTGATATCATAATGAACTTAATAATAAGCAAAGCATGACCATATAGAAAATACAATCTAATAGAAATTGTGTTAGTAGTACCGGTAAAGATGTTATAAAGTTGATATGCTATTGATGGCGATAGTAATGGCGGTATTGATGGCGTAATGCTGATGCCATTGTCAAGATATTAAAGATTATTGTAATAATAATGTTAATGATGATGATATTGATAATAATATCAATGATGATGATATTGATAATAATGTCGGTTAGCATTATGAAGTTAATAACATTACTACTACGTCTTGTATAACGAATAATAATATAAATATCACAATAAACAGTACAATGAACCAACAGAAATTAATGGAAAGCAAGCTAGTAGAAATATCGATCGGAAGAAGGTCTTGATCATTCTCTAAAATATTGTATAATTTATTTATTCATTTTTCAACCTGTTTTTTTTCTGAATTGAAAGAATTCATAGAACGCTTTGGTTTTCTGCATTTAAATGAAGTGCATTTTATTTTTGCTATTCAAAAGAATTATTTAAAAGGTATTCCATGTCAACTGGTTTCGTTTCCCTTTTTTCCTAATTAAAAACGATTCGGCTTCATTTCTTTTTCTTCAACTCTTTCGTTCCAAAACTCGATTCTCTCCTGTGTCTTTTTTTAACGTTTGTTATTTGCATAATGAGATTCGCACTTTTTTTCACATTTTGCGTGTTTCTTTGCAGCATAGTATTTATTTTCATTTGCTTTTTTGTTATTCTTTCTTTCTTTATTTCATTTGATTCTTGCATCATTCTTTCTTTCTATCTATCTTTATGAACATTACTTTCCCATTACGTTTCAAGTTTCATAATGTTCGTGTGTCTTTGCTACTTCTAGCAGTTAATTTATATATTTATAATTCAGAAAATCATTTCTTCGAATGCGTAAATATGGATAATGAACCTATTTTTAGAATTATTAAATATTAAGGTACAAATGATAATGATGATGCTGATGATGTTATCAATGGTTCAGTTCGTGGTGTTTGCAGATTGAACCAAATAACGTATAAGGCAATACAAATGAGGACTCAACAAACAAAGGTAGATCAATAAGAAGTGTATTAGGAAAAGTATATTTACAGTATATTTACATAATGGTTGTCAGGAAAGAGAGTCTTGGCTGGAGAACATATCTACTCTCGGCTCGGCCTTCGGTGGCTTCTGGTTAACACACACTCAAACTAACCGAGTCTTGTTATTTATGTGTAATATTATCCACCTATGTAAATGAGTGGGTGCCACCACAACTGATAGTAAGGATACATTTTCCGCAGTTATGAAAATGATAATGCTTTTCATCTGAAACTTAATTATAATGCTTCAGTTCATGTTTCTACTACTGATCAATTTTCAAACTGCACATTCTCAAACTTTATAAAGTAAGTTATAAACGTTTAATTTAGATTCATTCTAAAATTGTATAAAATGTATCTTATGTTAAATACATTTTGTTTCACTAAAAATGTATGCATCTTTTATTTTGCAATTAACTATATTTTTCAACTAAAGATGCTTAAAAGTGTAAACATGTACATATCATAAAATAAAACCAAGTTAGATAAAATTTCTATACTTTATTTCTAAAGTTTATAAAAGTGCTTTTTGTAAAGTAATGAATTTCAATCCAAATCTTGTACATTTTGTTGAGGTTAAAATAATATTTTATAATATTTTTCTACCTTGAAAGGAATGATCTTCTAACTTTAATCTCATTTTATAAGATTATATTTGACTTAACATGTGAATTTAAATTTAATATACATGAGTATGCTTTAGCACGCCTGTACTAAGTTGAAATTGTGTTTTAGGTGAAAAACTAAATTATTCTTTAAAAAATATTAAAAGCTGATGTGAAACATAGAAAAGTAAAAAAGTAAACATATACAGTTGGGTTTACTCTCTTTATTTTTCCCGCTCTTTTTTACTATTATTTTTCTTTTGAATCTTTAGTTTCGTACTCTCTTCCAGCTTTCAAAATATTCTATCTAACGTATTGAGTACTGTTTGATTTTACATAAGAATTAATAAGAGTAAAATTATATTATATCATATACCAACTATATTTAGAGTAATACGTACTTTCAAATTCAGAATTTACCGCGTTCAAAGTTGACTACTGCATTATTGTACGCACATGTTACATTTAAGAAACTATGCCCATTTTTATGTAGCAGGTACAAGGAAGTGATCATTTATCAAGACCAAAAGACCATTAGAGCATAACGATTAATGAATGTAAAGTGGTAGTGCAATAATCGTTACTAAGTGTAGATTGGTTCGAATTTGGATTATTTTAAGAGACAGCTCAACAAAAACAGTATTCCACAAGCGGGAAGTTCTGGGAAAAGAACCGTTATTTATGGAATCTGCGTTTTGATTAAGGAACATATAGAGCTTGAGAGAAATTGTTGATAGTAGTTGTAGAGAGTCGAGTATTTTTTGCGAAAGTTAGACAAGATTAGAGCTCAGACGAGCATTTGCCATGAAGATACAGTCAATTCAAATACGAGCTCTCAAAGTATCTTCTATCGGAAATAGGTCACATGGAAGAGAAAATGGCATCACCCACTAAGGTTAAGCCGGTTTTGAATTATATATATATATATATATATATATATATATATATATATATATATATATATGTGTTGTATATTGGTTTATATTCGAGGTGATGATATATTAAAACGTGCCATGTGTTATCTAGTGGATGTAAGATATTGTTCTTTTAACAGACAGATAATAAACGTATAAATGTTGTGTATGCTGTTTAGTTAGGAGGGCATGATATTGACGTGTAAACTGAATCATGTTGTATGAGACTTATCACATGGGATATCTTTACAGTTCATATGTAAGAAGAATAATATATGGTTCATAAATTTTTCTTCAAAAGTTATTCTGTATCTTCCCGCTGCTCCGTGACAACCATGAAGCGATCAGCACCAAATAATTGAGACAACTATTCTTATTTGTGAAACCATTAAAACAACCCTTTATACTTTATAATATAAATTTATTACAGTTGTCTCAAATGGTTTTCACAGGATCTGCAGTTTCTACATTTTCTATTCTTACATCCCGCTCCTAGCTGTCTGTCAACTCTTGTCTAGACGTCTGTCTGCTCTTGTGGTCAATCCGGAACTCTCTGAATCTCTCCAAAACTAATTAAATCACGTGTTCTCTTACCTCACCTAATTATGCATCTCATACCAATCTAATCCACCTAGTTATTTGTTTATTCTAAACCCCAAAATAATGTTTACATATATTTTCTATTGTCACATTCTTTTTGCGATTCACACGTCAATAATTTCTTTCGCAATTTAATCGTTTATTCTTCTAATCGTAATATCTGATCCAACGACCATCCGTCGCTCAAATCAAATAAACAAGAATACAATAACAATAATAATATTTTTTGGGCCCTTGACCCCGCCATGAAAGAGTAGTAAAAACAATTCAGGAGTTCTTTAGATTTCTACTCAAAGCATTACTTAAATTTAAGCAAGCTTTAGGAGCACTACTAAAAGCAGGTTTTTACCCTCTTTGCCTATAAATAAAATGCAGTTGCCAGTGAAAGAAATACATTAGGCCTTGATAGCCCTACTGAAAACACTAAATAAAATAAAGAGGAGCGCCAGCAGACCAACAAACTTCTGCTTTTACCCTCTTTTGCTTGAAGGGAAATCTTGTTAATTACTTAATAAAAGAACACATGAGGCCTCCAGAGATCGACTAAAATCCATAATGAAATTAACTAGCAGCCCACGTTAACCGGCATTGTCGGGTTAAAGCCTCTCTCTCCCTCACAAAAAAGTAAACTCCGGCTGTTGATAACCTGCGGTACTGTTTGAATATGAAAATAGCAAATACGGGAAGGCGTAAGTTTATAGAAACTCCCCAGGGTACGAATGGCTTTCGGAATAAAACCACCAACTTCCCATTAGAAAAGACATCTCTAAGATCCCCATATGAATAACGTATATCAGAGCAGATCATTCACGTTTTAGTTTGGTGATATATAAACAATTCTCCCAAATTTAATCGTAGGCAGCATACCCACTCGCACTTGATATGGCTAGAGAGAGGGGCGATAGGAGAGAAGTGGGCTTTTGTATCATGTACACTAGTAAAATCTGGTAGGCATTGAATTACAGTGAAAAATGTATGTGAAGCACTTGTTTACCCAAAAATTGAATGAGATTGTCGTAAAAACCGTCTACAATAGTAGTAAATGGCAAAAGGCCAAAGTCGTAATTGTAAGGAAAAATATAGAGGTGGGCATAATGTTTTTATTGCCTCTCCCTCCTCAAAAAGTGTTAAAATGTGCGCGTATAAACAAATGTAACCGTCGGCATTACTAGTTAATGGCTGAAGAGTGCGCAAATGAGACTACTGAATGGTTCAAAAGAGAAATTGAAGGAAATGTTCCCACGCGGAAATTTTATAGAAAGCCCCACTCTCCCCAATGGTTTACTTCGACTTGCGCAACTGCCATTGCTCAAAGGCAGCATGCATACCGCAGTTTTAACCGACATAAGTCCAGTTCAAACAAACAGAAGTATATAGAAGCTAGATGTAACGTTAAGAAAGAAATAGCGACAGCTAAGAGAGAATTTACTGAGACCACTAAAAACGCATCGAAGCACAAAAATTAGGAACTCGTGACTTCTGGAAAATCTACAACAGTGTAGTAAATAATGGGCAATCAACAATTCCTCCACTAACCAACAATCACGAGGGTGTTTGCTCAGCAACCGACAAGGCTAATATACTTGCCAGCCGGTTTGCCTCGAACTCCACACTGGATCTTTCCGACCACCCCCTGCCTGGCTTTCCTTTGCGGACAGAGGCCACGCTAGACGATCTAAAAATCGCCCTTGCTCAGATAGACGCTATCATAAAAAACCTTGATACTTGAAAAGCATGTGGACCTGATCTCATCCCAGCTTTGCTATTAAAAAATGCTCAGCCGAAGTAGCTCTAGTTCTCTCCAAACTCTACAACAAATGCCTTAATGAATCAAGCTTTCCGGGCTGTTGGAAAACTGTTTTTGTACTACCAGTATTCAAGAAGTCTGGCGAATAAACTGACCCATCAAATTATCGCCCCATTAGCCTCCTCTCACTTTTCACCAAAATATTTGAGACTATAATTAACCATGCTCTAGTCCAGCATCTTACAGATGCTAAACTTCTGACTGACAAACCATATGGATTTAGACAAGCCCGTTTCACAGCAGACATCCTAACTGTAATCTCTGAACGTATATACAATCCACTGGACAAAGCGGAGGAGGGCAGGGCGGTAACTCTAGATATATCTAAGGCTTTTGACAGGGTATGGAATTAGGATCTCCTCAGGAAAATTAAATCATATTGTATCACTGGTAGAATACTTAACATAATTAAATCCTTCTTAGATAAGAGAAAAATCCAGGTTGTCATCGAAGGTCGTACATCTAAACAATACGATATAAATGCGGGAGTGCCTCAGGGGTCTATCTTTGGACCTTTATTGTTCCTAATATTTATTAATGACCTCCCCGACATGGGTATATATGCTAATGACACCACACTTTATAAGAGGCATGACAGGAAAACAAATGAACACATAACTAAAGAAATGGCAAAAACACTAAAGGATGACCTCCAATCTGTAGTGGAATGGGGACAAAAATGGATGGTCACATTCAATACTGCCAAGACTAAACTGGTTTCCTTCAATAATTACAAGAAACCTTCTCTACCACCAATAGCAATGGTCAGTGACTCCATGTCTGAGAGTACATCTTTCAAACTGCTTGGCCTAACGTTCACAGGAAACATGAGTTCGAACAATTATATTGAAAACATTACCAGGACCGCTACGAAAAAGGTAGACTCTCTCTACCGTGCTAGAAAACTACTGACACCTGAAAGTATCCTATACCTCTATAAGACCACCATTCACCCATGTATGGAGTATTCTTGTCACATTTGGGCTGGTGCATCTGCTTCTAGTCTCTCACTCCTAGACAAGGTCCAAAAGAGAGTCGTCAATCTGATAGGCCCTGAACTGGCATCTAAGCTTCAGCCCCTGTCCCATCGACGAAACGTTGCATCCCTCTGTCTGTTCTACAAGTATTTTAATGGTGAATGCTCTGACGAACTGCAGACACTTGTGCCCCCACGACGTAGACACCCTCGACAAACCCGACAGGCAGCTAAATCTCACCCTCACACACTAGAGATCTCTAGATGTTACAGATCTTTCTACTCCAGTAGTTTCATCCCCAGAACCGCTAGACTCTGGAATTCCATTCCAGATCCCTGCTCCCCTAACTGTACTGACATGCAGAAGTTCAAGTGTAATGTGAACCGACATCTTGCTGCCCAAATCCCAATATAGTGCCCCAGTAGTTGCTGCCCCTGATAGTAGACCGCTGCACGAAAGTGGCAATGTGCCTTGTTTGGGGTTAAAATGTAATAAAAAATAATAAAAAGACAAAACAGAAATAAGCAAAGGTGAACCAGTTTTTGTTTGATTGTGCACGTTTGAAATATTTTTATCAGGTTAAATTTAAGTCCAACGATCTGTTTTATTTTTACTTTTGCAACCTCACTATTTCTAAATAATTTATGCAGGTTAAATTCATGCTTCACGATATCTTTTTTATCATGAAATTGTCAAGTAGAATCATAGATTAGTTACCAAACATGTTAAGAATGGCTTTCAAAATAATAAGGTTATTATTTCAGCACGGGGGAAGAAGAGCACAAGTACCATATTTTGGCAGGGTACGCAATAATATTTTCCCCACGTTATCTTCAAATTTTAATTAACATAAAATAAAGAAAACAAAAAACATTCATAAGTTCCCAGTGATGGGGCAATAATATCACACCGAAGCGAAACTGATTTCTTTTCCCAGAATCTGACATGTATATCTCTTCATCATGTATGTTATACTTTAATATCTCAATAGTAAGCTTGAATTCCTCTATTACCCGGTGTATTCAACTATTTTTTCAATGAATATATATTTTCTTTTTGGCTCATAGTTTATACGTTGTTTTCCCTCCAAACGATGTTCAATAAAAATAGCGTTTTTCATTATTTGTTTTGCTTTCTGTTTTTATTGCAATTCGATTGTTATTTGTCATATATTTTTCTTCCTTCTTCTTTTTTATATTGTCGCGATTATTTTTCAATTCTGACATTTACTGTTTTATTATTTTATTTTTTCAAATTCTAATACATTTTCGCTGTCATTGTTTAGTTTCTCTTCTATTTCTCCTTGAATTTCGTCCTCAATCTCTTTGTATATGTATGTACACAAACACAAATACATAGAGATATTATACATACATACATACATACATATATAGATAGATAGATAGATAGATAGATATAGATATATATTGCTATATACGAGCATTAAATTATATGTTTAAAATGCGTACCTGTTCCAGGATCGGTGAAATTAATCCTCGAATTTAAGGTTTATTGCAGAAAAATAGTCATATCAAATATATAATGCTATCATATTTTCCCTATAATCCTAATTCAAATCTGGTTCGCATTCTAGAAAAAATGGCCTTACATTTAAGACATCGATTAAAAGGTGTTGTAAATTTAAGAGTGGCTTAAATTGTTCCTAATTAATATGAATCAAATTTTATGCAGATACAAAAATACATTTTCAAACGGAATTGTAAAGATACTTTTTCCCAAACCTTATTAATTATTCCAAAGAAATTGACATTTTATGGAATATTTTTTATTGATCTCTAATACATAAAATGCAAATTTCAAACATAGAATCTAAATGCGAATTTCTGACGTTAATCAGTCATGTCTGACGGAACGAAGGGACATAAAGGGTTCAGTTCGAAATTCCGTGCAGACTCCCGAATTCAATAAAAAGATTAAAAATTAAAGATATATTCGCAGGGGGTCTTAGTTTACGGTGCCCATAACATTATGTAAATGACAATCAAAATGAGAACAGTAGTCCGAAAAATGAAAATAAAAATACGCAAGTTTAACGGTAGAATTTATGATTTATGGATAATTTTATGGATGTATACAAGCGTAAATACCAATCACTTTCTCTCTCTCTCTCTCTCTCTCTCTCTCTCTATATATATATATATATATATATATATATATATATATATATATATATATATTACTATATATATATATGCAGAGTCTGTACCATAGTAACACCGCAGATTCCCCAAACAATTCGTGATTGACAGCACTTACGTAATCCTCAATAACAACTCCTTCGATTTTAATAATGTCAACTACATCTAAATATTGTGCACAGCAATGGGTACAAAAATGACACCAATATATGCTACACTTACACTCACCTGCCCGAAAGAAACCCTTTATGAAAGGATAGAGCAGAAATACGGACACGATATCAAAATATTCTTCATAAAACTTTCGAAAATATATATAGATTATTGTTTTATCCTCTGGAAAAACACATGGGGAATATCAGAGATCCCCAGACTCTACTACAAAATCAATACTCCAAAATAAACTTCACCCTAGACCAAAGTCCCACATAACTTTTTCCTAGACATTTTATTAACAATTAAAAACAACATAAGTAAAAACACCTACCACAAACCTACATACACCCAACAATACCTTCACTTTAAAGGCCACAATACCAAAAACTCCCTGGCACGCAGTGTCTGCAATATAGTCACAGACAAACACCTCCGTTCGACTCGATTAAATGAACTGCAATTTACCCAATAAAAAGAAAATATCCACCACCACTACTAATACGTAAAGGAATCGAACTGGCAGAGAAAATCCAATAGACTTACTAAGAAACCCCCCAAAACACAACACAGAACAAATTTAAGCATAGATCCCTACACACAACACAAACAACCCAACACTATTTACAGAGATTACAAAAAACCTATCCTCAGTGAAAACGACAAACTGAACAACATACATAAAATAAAACAAATAATTAAAATCAAATGCAAGCCCCAAAACATAAAGGCCATCCTAATCTCCTCTGAACTGAATCAACACACTACAAAAGGGGTTTAAAATGCAATAAACAGCGATGTGGAGGTTGTTACATAATAATAGAAGGAAACCTATACACATTCAAAAACCCAACACAAACATTCAGGATATAAATAAGATCTAAATTGTACCTCAAGAAATGTAGTGTATGCACTAAGATGCACAACATGCGACAAATCTTACAGAGGCGCCACCATAATCCTCAGCCATAGAGTGCCCTTGAATAGGAGCAACATTAAAATAGCAGATAACACATGACTATGTTTAGAAACATGTAGGAGAAATATCTTCAAAATAATGCCAATCTTCCAAACAGAAAATTATATTTATAAGAAGATTCACTCCCGAACTGAACTGATCTTAATATAAACACACAAACGAATAAAATGCAAAAATCACTCGAAGCACGTAGATATACATGTAAACCCGCGCGAATGAATCAGAACCGACACATTAAAACGCACACACACACATGCAGTCACACACAGGCACACTCCCTTTCTATAATATAACACATTGAACAATACCAACCTTATTTTACTACGAAACAAACCACACTAAGAAATACCAAGAACCACAGTGTTGTATCCCATTCAACACTGGACCCGTCCCTCCTAACCTCAGTAAGTGAAGGAGAAATCATTCGTTACTAAGACAATTCTCTTACATATTCTGGTACATTTCCATGGTGCCCTCCTTCTGAGGAGCGATATCTTCCCCACAATGAACACAGATCCTGGGTCTAACCATACCCACGTAGGGAGAAAAATAAAACTTCTCTATGTCTATCTATAGATACGCCTATATATAAACAAGCATAATATTATGAATACCCTAACCGACTATGACTGAAAGGAAAATCAACATAGAAAGCAATTAAAATCTAAAAATCCAAAACATCAAAATAAAAATTGAATGAAAACATCCCGACTCTTGTTTTAGAGAAGCTGCCCCCCCCACATTAGGAACGACCTTGTGTCGCATTTGCATTCGTAGGGAAGAAAATAATGGTAAAGTTATAAAATTACAAGACATAACACACATTCTACAAACCGATATCAGGAAACACACACACACACACGTGCACAGTTACACACCGTCCCCCACGCATTTATTTGACAATGCACCAACGTGCCCTTCCACTCAAGTAAGAAAAAAATAAAGAAAGAAAAGGGGAAATGTAAGAAAAGAGATAGAAAATCAAAAGACAGCAATGACCATGGTCTGATTAAAAGCAAGCAAGAGTTGAAACACACCCATGAAGATCTTTAGAATCATTTACAAATATTTCCACCACTTGGAAACATGTAACCAAAATTGACTGTGAAAACGCTCTTATAGATGTTTAATACATGTTAAATATGTTTTTAAAATTTTACATTTTGAATACTTTCTGAAGAGGAGGCTTCACAGAACGTCTAAAACGCGTTAAAAACTATTTCAGTGATTTAAAAAAATTATCACAATGATCAAAATATTTTAAAAAAATAAGAAATTAAAATACGAAATAATAAAATGATTTAAAAAATACATATCAATTGTTGGTGACCTTTCTCATTTAAATATACACCTTTCTTTCGGTGGAACCTCTCAGCGAATTATGTATATATATATATATATATATATATATATATATATATATATATATATATATATATATATATATAATTCATTTCAGTGGATAATTATATTTTATAAACAATGTATATTCCGCCCCCATATTAGTGTACCAAATTGGTTAAACTCGCATTTAGGTAATATAAATGAATTCATTCAAAATGTACAACAAAAACAAAAAGTAATAACATATATATATATATATATATATATATATATATATATATATATATATATATAAGCACTTTGTCTGTGTGCATCCGTGTGTGAGGAAGTTTGTTCGCTATGGATTCAGAAAGAGTTGGGCTAATTTAAACAAATAATTACACACATGTACTTTATTTATGTTGAAGTGTTCTCAAGTATTTTTTATAGGAATGCTTTTAATCGAAAGTATCGAAACTAAATAATCGATTATTTCCGATTAAAGCATGTACAATTTGATTTTTAGCAAAGTTAACAAACTTATACTGCCTAACATAAGATTTAACACATTTATCGAATACTATTTACAATAAAAGAATAGAAATTGAAATGAAATATAGAACGACTGTAAATTTCGAGAAAAAATACTATTTAAAATGAAAAAAAAAATGAATAGAAATCTATTTTCATTTTGTTCTTGTTTTTTTTTTTTTTGTTCGAATGATTTTTAAAGGAGAATGATTGGTCTGTAAGTTATTCATGGGTCTTGTTAGGAAAACGTTTAGATTCCTTTTGTTTATGTTTTATTCAAGAGATTTGTAAGAAAATCGCTGACAGTTTTTAGCGTTATGGTAAAGTTTGGTCTGATTAAATTTGTTCGTGAATAAAAACTACAAGCTTTCTTCTAATTTATTAAAATATCGTTTGCTCCTATTTTTATTGTTTAAGCGTTTAATATTGATTTTCATTGGCTGATCAACTAAGCATATTCTATCGATTTTAGGTAAGCTTATAGTTAAACACGAATTAACATCTACAGAAATCCGGTGCACTATGTGCTAAAGTTCTGTTATTTTTAATTTATTCTTCAGTTGTAGATGCGCTCAAGAACTTTTATACAGAAAATTGCATTCCAGTCGATCTATTACGTGTATTCGTTTGAAATAGAAATATTATCGGTCAGCTACGCTGGGGATAATATGACTGTATTTGTCAAGCTTATGTATTAATAATTTTATTAAAGCAATTTAGATTTGTCCAGACATTATTATAACAGGGACTTACGCTTAATTCGGAAATTGTATTTTTATCTGTAATCTAGACTTTAATAATATCTATTTTTTAATTTGTGTTAACATATTCAATGTAGATCCCTTATAAAAATAAACTCGTATTAAGAAATATCATCAATCATTTAAATCGGCCTTCGCAAATATACTTTCTGTCTGAAAACATTTAAGGCAAATACTGTAATTAGATCGTGGCCTATGGGATGCAGCCATGCGGTCAAGCTTGAAGTTCTAAACTTGATGTTTTAATAGATGCCAGTCAATCACTTGAGGGAGATGAACAAAAACTCAGTGCAGTACTTGACGACGTATACGGATCCCTATGGACCACATGATGGAAATGCTAACACTTCGTCAGCAAATAGTTTACGCCCACTTGGGATCTGACATATATTTAGTGGAAGATGTTAGGGTTTATATATATATATATATATATATATATATATATATATATATATATATATATATATATATATATATATACATTCTTGTGCGCGTCTGCCATTGTCGCCGCTGTAAATTAGAATAGAATATTAGTAAAGTACTTTTTATTAAAACTATTTTCTAAAGAACTATTTCAGTGTAAAACGTCTAGCTATATCTCTCATATATTGATGCACTGTTTGAACTTAATATGAATCTGGACAGATTGTCTAGCACAGACAAATAAGGAAATAATAGTAGAATTTTTTTTCTGATTAATTTCCCATGAAAGAAAATATGAAAGAATAGGATACATTTAATGAATCACAAGTGAGAATAATGAGAACGAGGTAGAAACGATTGTGCGTGCTTTGTCCAAGCACAACATAAACCAATTTGTTTTTATTTGGGAGTCACCACTTATCAAGGCCTGAGAGTTACTCGAAGATAAGTGTTAATGAATGTAAACTTGTCGTGCAGTAATTACAAATGGTATACATTGGGTAGACATTAATTATTTAAGTATACAGCTAGAAAGAACTTGCTTACATTGGCTTTACAAGCTACCACGTTGTATTCAACCGGAAAGCAAGCCAGCGAAACAGTGTTCTAAAGGCGAGAATATCTGGGAAACGTGCTTTGTTTCTGGAATCTGCATTAACATTCTGGTACAAATAGAGAGCGGAGAAACCAAATAAAATTGTTTTAGTTAGTCGACATTTTTTTGCAAAAGTTTGCGGAAGAGAGGACATAAGTAATCTTTGGTTCAGTTAAGCACTTGGCATGAAAATAGAGATAAGGCAGAGACGAGCTCGCAACGTTTCATTGTGTAATTAAATTTAATGTATATGTTGATCATGATAACTGCACAGAAAATAAACTTTGTTTGACTATTATTTAATCGATGTAATTTAGAACGTTTCGATCGATATATTACCAGACTTATTTACGGTCTTTTTTTTAACCTGTAAGAAATTCCTTAAACAATTCATCATACTTCTCAGATTTAGCTCTTAAATTGACAAATTTTATAATATTCAAATGTTACAGAAATCGAGAATTTAAAAATAGTGATAATCAGGATTAGTAACCAAATAACCAAATAATACATAGAAAAGATAAATATTAATTTTTCCATCTATGAAGTTTAATAAAAATCTGCCTAAAACATATACACTATATACTTTTCTTAATGGAAAAAGAACGCTTTATGCATTGCTAGTCGTTACTTACTGCATCCGCAAACTACGATAGTTTCGTATCATTTTGTTTTTACATTACACGATCTAAGTAATTCTTGCTTAACATATAAATTCGTTAAGAAAGAACTATAATTAAAAGGTTAATTACAATATAATTAATTGAAAGTTTCTTAATCTCATACTTGTTATGTTAATAATTCAAATTTAAATTTATTTTTTCAATTCTTATCATTATCTACGTATATTATTTTAAATCTTATATCTTTTTACTTCATCATTATTCGTAACAAATTCACATTTTAAGAAAGATAACTCTGTTTAGTCGATTTTTATCAATTTACCAACTTCTTGAAATTCCAAACATTTTTATTTTAGTATTTTGAGTTAAATATTTATTAATCACCTTTGGTTCGTTTTAAACTTATAATTCAAACATTGCTTTCTCATAGCTATCTCAGTTCAATTTCTTACTTACTTTTCTACACTTTTATATTTTAATTAAATTTATTTTAATCTATATTAATCTGTTTCTCCATATCTTACAGTTAATTAATGTTAGATTTTTTTATTCTTGAGTTATTGAAATTACTTAGGTGTTATTTTATTACCATGGCGATTATTAACATTAAAACTTCTACTAATTCTCCTATTAAAATTATAATTATTTTAGTGTCTACATGTTAAGTTGATGCTCTACCAATTTATTTGGTTATTGCATTATTAGAAAGTCTTTATAGTGAATTTAACGTCCTCTTTGCACACTTACATTTAATCCTTAACAAATTCTGCTATTTTTTATTATACATTAATTTTAATCAGATGGTAAGTGTGATAACAGGAACATATTTCTAGAAGACAACTTTGTATGAAATATAAATTTTTGTTTAAAATGTGCTATGCCTCCAGTAAACGTAGATTACATTTTTTATTTACCCGGTTTATAATTTCTAGGTTTAGCGTTTATTGATCATTTTAATACAAATTGTTTTCTCTACGTACTTAATTCCCTAATCCTAAATCGACTAAACAGAGTTATCTTTCTTAAAATGTGAAATTGTTACGAATAATGATGAAGCAAAAAGATATAAGATTTAAAATAATATACGTAGGTAATGATAAGAATTGAAAAAAAAAATTTGGAATTATTAACATTACAAGTATTAGATTAAGATAATTTTAATTAATTATATTGTAACTAATGAATTTGTATTCTTGCTCTCATTTTAATACTTATTTCTATTTTATCTTTATTTCTATCATTATTCTCAGCATATATATATATATATATATATATATATATATATATATATATATATATATATATATATATATGTGTGTGTGTGTGTGTGTGTGTGCGTGCGTGCGCGTAAAAAAGTACAGAGATTGAAACGAGAGAAAAACGTATAATGAGTGGGGTCACCAACAATTGTTATGTTTTTCTATATGTTTGTTTTATTATTTGCTATTTTTATTTTGACAATTATTCAAATAAGTTTAACGCTTTTCGGAGTATTTTTTAACTTTTTTATGTCCTCTTCAAAAAGTTTGTGGAGAGAACGATTTGGAAGAGACATTTCAGGAGTAAATGCTCTTCTCAAGAAGTTGAAGTAGAATGCATGCTTTTAAAAAAGAATATGTACTATAATAAGGGATAATCTTCTCCAAACACACACATACACATGCTCTCGTCCGCATGCGAACACACGCGCACACACACTCATGAAACGAAGTAACCACAGAAAACTATATAAATATGCACTCACTCCACACGTCCACACAAGGAAGAGCAAAAATATATTTAAAAAAATGTAGAAGTTACATCTACACACCCACGACGTATATTTCCACTCAATTAACCTGGCCAGCCCCAGCAACACAAAAGGTAACACACACTAAAGTAAGTAGAAATAGCAATTTAAAACTCCATCTTTATTCAGATTTTGTGAAAGAGCATTTGTTCTTGAAATTGCTCTCCCAAGTCATCTCTCTCCACTCAATTTTGTAAAAAAATTGTAAAATAATCGTCCGAATAGCGTTAAACTTATATCACTAATTGGGGAAACGAAAATATCAGATATGAAACAAATATATAAAAAGAATAACGATTGCTGGTAACTACACCCAGTTAAATATATTTAACTCTTCAGATGTAAAGGAAACTACATTCTGAATTAGAATACAAATGCACCCTACAAACGCCTGATTGCCACAGCTGATGAATATCAAAAATGCAATCTGCCATGATCTACACGCATTAATTTCCCACTGGATAAATGGTTAACATCGAATATCCACGTTTTTCTCACTGACTATTTTACTAAGATAGACAGCAAGACACTTCTTCAGACTCTTTATAGTCCAGAACTTTCTCCCTCTGACTTTTGGTTTTACTCTAAGCTCAAGAAAAACTTTAACGGTTGTCGTTATGAGACAAGTGAGGAGAGGAAAGGGACTAGACCGAGAGTCATTGACACGCTCAAAAAAGATACCTTTCTGGAACGGTACAGGAAATGCATTGCAGTCGGAGGAAATTACTTCGAAGTGGACTAGAATTTCATGGTAAACAACAAGTCCAATATGTTTAAATTTTTGTATTTATCTTGCTCTGATAAAACGCAACGAAAAAAGTATTATAGCACTTGTTTGAATAGATGTTAGAGATTAAAGGGTTTGATCGAGAGTTGTATTTACTGCCGGAATGAGTACAATTTTAACTACATTCAACGATCAGTTTGGCATATAGTATTCATTTTAAGTGACAGGACTATAACTTTGGCTATTTTTAATGGGTAAACCGCCATGCGTGTATACGTGTGTCATAGACAACAAAGTGCACTTCTGGTAATCATAAACAATGCATTTTATTCTGTCCTCTTTCGGTTTTAATTATCATTCTTATATATTTATTTTCGACATTTTTTATGTTTGTCCATTAAGTCTATTCGTGTTTTCTATTTTACTCTTATTTTCATTGTGTTTTCTCTCCTTCCGTCCATCTGTGATATTTCTAGATTGCTTTTTTATTTAGTTCGGTTCTTTTTGGCCCACATTTTCTACTACCCCTTATTCTGGTTAGTCGTCTCTCGATATTTCCTTTCTCAGTATTATGTGGTCGGAACTCCCAAACCCACTTTCCGCTTTCCTCCTCTTACCTTAGTCTTCATTCCACATATTTCGCATCTCGCACAACCCCGACCATTGATATTTACTTCCATACGAACATTCTGATCACGATAGCACGGCGTGGCTTACGTGATAACTTTGGGAATATTATCAATTTCAATTTGAGTTTATCACCTCTCAACCATAGGAGAAAAAAGAAACAAAAAATCTACAGAAAAATTAAAAGAAAAAGAACTCTCCATGAGGTTATTTGGGAGAAATGGTAGACACATAAAATAAAAATAAGATAGAAAAATATGAAGTCATAAAAATCGTTACTTTTAATGGATATGTCTTGTATATATATACCTAGCAAAAGTTTGAATATTACTTAAAATGAACTTACAGAAAAAAAAACATTGGCCATTAACATTTATTGCACTAATACATTTATATACTGACCGGTGTTATTTGACACCATGTTCCCTTTAATTATGATGATGTATCAAGTAAATAATACTGTAATCGATTACAAAATAGATATAATTTTGCTAGATTGCGAAGTCGATTTAAAACTCTATCAGTACATATTCCTTTGCTGGGAAAGCATCCTTTATATCCAACATTTTACACTGTTAGGTATCGGGTAGACGTAATAATATTAAGACTAACAGGCTTATAGGGTTCAGGTGAGCATACGTTGTTTCTACGCTCTTATTCAAGTCCGTGCCTATCAGTTGCTGAAAAACATGGAGTTAAAGTATCAATATCGATTCTACGTAATTCTGTTCTAGCTTCTGGTTCAAGCTTGCTCTGCCTTGGTTGTAACCACTGACCTCCGAACTCTCCGTGTTGGTGGGGAAATCTGCAATTCAGAAAGTTAACAGATAGCTTTGATCAAGAAAAGATCTTATGCAAACCAAACACTCCTACGGCGCGCTCTCCATTTGTCCTATGTAGAAGTTCAACTCGCTTAACGGCAACAAAATTTGTGACAGCAGTACATCAGCTTAGAACGTATCTAGTTCTGATATAAGAAGTATAAGTCGCCATGTACCTTTTTAGTGTAACAAAGAGTGTTCTTAACACACCTATGATAGAGAGATTCTATTTTAGGACCTATGCGACTCTCATTTGAATTAAGATTTGCAGAAGTAGTCGATCAATTTCTGGGGTGTTGGCTGATTCTGTCATTGTCCCAGCATATTTCGTAAATTACACTTTCGTTTTTTTCAGTTTAGACATAAAATATGACATAACATTTTGGTTAAATATAAGCTTGCTAAACGATTCTACTATTAAACAATGACACTTTATTTGGTCGAAAATAGTCAATGTAACTTTTCGCAATTATTCGTAATGTGAAATCTGCTCTATCATTTTTCCACTATGAAAACACAAGTTATTTACTTTTTGCTGTATCCTCTTCTGGTAGTGTCAGAGATCTTCATATCTCTTTCAGGCAATCTTGTTTCAAACGTCTATCACATCAGATATGTCGTCATAGGTGTATTATGTGTGCCATCCGTTATTTCATTGAAATACATTTTGTTTGATCATTCCATTTCATTATATCACTGTATTTGATCTAGCAGAAAACTGAATATTGTTTTCCTTTATCTGATCAAGTCAAATGTTCGTAAAGATATTCAAGCGTTGCGTATTGCTTCAAGCAACGTTATGAGAAGACCTTAGAATTATGGTGCACACACTGTTCATCATTTTGTAAAAAGCTCAACTTATACTTCAATATAAAGAACTGGTGTAAGAATGGCTTCCAAAACTTTTTATGTTGGTAAAATTATTATATATGAAAATGATAATAATTGGTTGGTTATAAGACCTACATTTTTCTTAGTTCGATTGAAAATAATGAACTTTGACCTATTGACAGCAAAATTTCTGGCTGAAAACCGATTAAAGCGATTTTTTAAAATCCCAATTCCCCGTAAGTCAAATCTCGAGTATATAGACTGAAAATTGACAGAGTAGCTCGGTAGGGAAATATACACACACAGATGCACACACAGACAATTTCATCATGGGCGGAAGTCTCTCGAGAGCTCTTTCAGCTATCATCTCATCAGGATCAAATCGATAGCGTAAAAATAATAATACTATGTTGAAAGTAATGAGTTCTGATGTGGAACTATTGAATGTGCCAAAAATTACGGGGGCACTAAAATAAAGTTTATTAACGTTTAAAAAAACAATTAATATATTGGCACAACGAGGGGGGAAACAGGAGAAAAGATTCACAGCCCCCAAAGAGAAACAATGCGTTAGATGTTTCCTTCTGCCGACACAAAGAAGGTTTCCGCACCGCAATAGAGAAAGAATCCAAAATCTTAAAATGGTTTCTGGAGTCCACTCTATGTAGCACCTCGAACCATTCTATTTTATATCTATCGGCACAGCACGGGTTGTCAAACAAAGGCTGGCCAAAAGCAGAGTCCAAGGCTGCAGAAGGAGGGAGACTACCATACCCCATCCTCTCTTGTCTGATCTTCGATGAAACATCCTTGCGTCTTTTGATTCGTATAAACAAGAACTCTTTACTTTCGACATACATATTTTTACGCTATCGATTTTCTCCTGATGAGATGATAGCTGAAATAGCTCTCGAGAGACTTCCGCCTATT
The DNA here is from genome assembly GCF_053919585.1 of Euprymna scolopes. Taxonomy (NCBI): domain Eukaryota; kingdom Metazoa; phylum Mollusca; class Cephalopoda; order Sepiida; family Sepiolidae; genus Euprymna; species Euprymna scolopes. The sequence continues at coordinate 78,313,263 of NC_136489.1, read as the reverse complement.
ATATTTAAAACTATATATATACATATATATATGTGTGTGTGTATATATATATATATATATATATATATATATACATATATATATATATATATAGGTTAGTTGTTAGAAGAAAGGAGTGAACTCAATTCTATAAGAGGGGACTTATCGGGACAATATATAACTCGACAAGTATCAATTGGAGTTTATATAGAAGAACAATAGGAATGGTAAATGAATACACAAAAACTACATATTGCTAAATATAGATTGATTCATATATTCAATAAGGGTACACACAATTTGTTGGCGGATAGAAGGGAATCTTTATGTCAAGGTATTTCGAAGCCTAATGTTTCTCATCAGAATAGTAGAGAAGATGCTAGGTAACACAATGGAGATGCGGTGTCTAGCATGGGATTCATTAGGAAAGAAATAGATCAAATAAAATTATAGATGATGTTGGGGGGGAATTTTATCGAAATCTAAATAAAGGAGGAGCGTATTATATATAGTGTAATGTAGAAAGGTGTATAGCGGCTTTATCATAGTCTTAAATGCATGTAGTATATGTTTTAAGGCTTAAGGGGAGGTATAGTGTGGATGGGTGGTAATTGTATTTCATCGGTGTGTAAGATGTCTATTGTCTATGCAGAAGCGTTTTATTGACAGATGCAAGAGAAACGACAACAACACTATGAAGTGGTGTATAATTTTGGAATGGATATTATGGTGATGATTTAAGGTGAAAGGGCGAATGGGTGTATTTTAAGCAGAGTTGGACAAAAGGGATTACATGGCGCGTCCTGTCGCAGGGTTTTAAATTAGTGAGGCGAGGGAGAGGCTGGGGCGAGTTAAGGGAGCAAGTCATGTAATGAGTCTGGGTCTGTAGTTGTAAGGGTATAATATTTAATTTCAGAATACCGATATATATTAGATAATATGTATCAATAATTCTAGGGTTTCATTGTTATTAAATTACAGGGAGGGGTTGGGATATGAGACAGAGGTATAAGGATAGGGTAGCAAAATTTGGAGGTGTATAAAAGGACAAAAGAGAATTTAGAATGTGGATGAATAGCATGGTGTTATAATAGTGGGAAAATGTGCTATTAATAGTGATACTAACAATGACAGCAATAATAATAACAACAATACTACTACTACTAATAATAGTAATAATAATATCGAAAGATGCATAAAATTAAGGGATAAAGATAAAGATAAAGTCGAGATTAACACATGGACTAAAATTAAAGGATAAAGGGTGTAGAGTGAAGTGAAAAGAAAAGAGAAAAGGAAAATATAAAAAATAAAAAAAATAAATTTAAAAAAATAAAAAAAGATAAAAATAAAAAGATACAAAACAAAACGATAAAATAATAGAAATAAAGAAATAAATAACTAAGTTGAAAATTTTAGTTAAACGGAGGCAGGGCTGGATAACTAGGGTGCATGCATACGAGAATGAGGCACAAAAGAATAATATATATATATATATATATATATATATATATATATATATATATATATATATATATATATGATTCACACAGTTACCAACAACGTTTTCAGACGTGCTGGTGGAATTTACTTTCTGGATGCACCGGGAGGCATCGAAAAAACATTTGTTACCAAATTAATATTGGTCAAAGTTAGGCAAACTAAATCAATTACCGTTGCCGTCGAGTCATCTGGCATAGCTGCTGCTCTCCTTCCTGGTGGCAGAACAGTACACGCAATGCTTAAAATACCACTTAACTTAATTTCAGCTCAAACGGCAGTTTGCGATATCACCAAACATAGTCCCAGAGCACAGCTCGTTTGACAAACAAAAATTATTGTGTTAGAGGTTTGCAACATGGCTCATAAAGGGGCTTTTGAGGCTTTAGATAGAACTCTCCGGGATATAAGAGATGACCAACGATCCATGGGTGGTGTTACCCATCTACTTTCAGATGACTTTCGCCAAACACTACCTGTGGTCCCAAAGGGAACCAGAGCCAATCAGGTACGTGCGTGCCTAAAATCGTACTATTTATGGAGATAAGTAAAAACCTTTCAGTTAACAACTAACATGCATGTTAAACTTAATGGAGATGGAGCAATAGAAAAGTTTTCCCAGAACCTTGTGACACTTGCCCACGGAATAGTTCCAGCAGATTCCATTGGCCACATCAAAATGAACAATATATGTAGCCTTGTCAATACTCTCGACGATCTCATAACATCAGTTTCCCCAAATCTGATTGTCACTTCGTAATAACGATTGGTTCTTTAAAAGAGCTACATTGGCAGCTATAAATTCAATTGTCAAAGCAATTAATTTACGTGTGCTAGACAGTGTTCCTGGGACGATTAAAATGCTTAAGTCAATCAACGCATATATGAATCCACTTGACAATGTTAAATTACCCATTTAATTTCTTGTCTTGATATTTCTGGTCCTCCCGATCCTGTTTTGACCCTCAAGGTAGGATGTCCTGTAATTCTCCTAAAAATATAAGACCACCGAAATTGTGGAATGACTTATTGTCAATAAAATGTCACAAAAAACATCATCGACACTACAATAATTACTGGATGTGGAAAAGGAGAGGATGTCTTTATATTTAAGGTGACATTGACTACATCAGGAAGAGAAGCGCCGTGCGTGTTCAGAAAAATACAGTTTCCTCTTCGGGTTGCATTTGCAATGTCAATAAATACATCCCAAGAGCAGACATTGTCCGTGGCTGGAATTCACTTGAAAGAATCTTGCTTCTCTCATGGACAACATTATGTGTGATGTTCTCGGGTAGGTAGCAGAAATAGTCTGTATGCATTCGTGCCGAAAAACAAAACAGATAATGTTGTATACACTGAAGTTCTGTAAGTTCTCAACACCAGGCTTGTGTATAACTATATATATATATATATATATATATATATATATATATATATATATATATATATATATATATATATATATTATTTGTGATTTTTCAATACAGAACTGGAATATTAATTGTTGCTTGCCTGTAGTGTGTAAATTAACACCGCGGTTTACTATAATATATTTTTTTTTACATAGGCGTCACCACATTATCAAGGCCAAGAGGCCACTCAAGATAAGGGTTAAAGAGTGTACAGTAGAAATTGGACATTATAGTAATCATTAGTAATGAAATTTTGGTAAAGTTGATAACTTATATGGAACGGATCATCAAGAACTTATTTACGTTAGACTTGAAGACAACCATATTGTAGTCAGCCGGAAAGCAGGAAAACGGAAGACAATTCCACAGGCGTGCGGTTCTAAGAAAAAAGCTTTGTTCATGGAATCTACGTTTATGTTTAGGCACAGATAAAGAGTGGGGGAATTATTGATAGTGTTTACAGCTAGACGAGTGTTTCTTGTGAAAGTTTGGCGAGGGGGGACCATAGATTGAAGCTCATTCGAACACTTTCCATGAAAATAACGATACATCAGAGACAAACTCGCAACATCTCTTCTGTGAGATAAAGGTTGCAAGGAAGAGAAAAGGACATCTCCTACGAGGCTACGAAGTCTATTTTGAACTCTATCAAGGCAGGCCAAGTCCTTTATAGCAGCTCCTGCCCAGATGTGGCAACAGTATTCCATCCTTGGACGTACCTGGCTCTTATATAGATAGAGAATAGCATCAGCAGTGAGATATCTACTGGATCGATAGAAATATCCCACCATTTTTCCAGCGGCCTTGGCAACAGATTTGATGTATGTGTTCCATTTAAGATCAGGAGTAATGGTCAAGCCAAGAAGTTTGTCAAAACTTGAGGCCTCCTGAAGACGAGAGCCATTCATTTCAATTGATGCCAGATGTGGATCAGAATGTTGATGATGTAAAGAGAGAAGCTTGGTTTTAGATGCATTAAAAGTAACCAGCCATTCTTTACCCCATTGTACTACGTGCTCAAGATCAGAGGAGAGAGAATTGGAGAAAACTTGGTCGTTTACTGTCTTAGATGTGCTACCATAAATGGTAGTGTCGTCAGCATAGATGTCTACAAATGATGTAAGGATGTGATTTGGAAGATCATTAATGTAGATCAGGAAAAGAGTTGGGCCCAGGAGGGACCCCTGAGGGACACCGGCATTAATACTGTGAGCTTCAGATTTTTGCCCCTCAACTACTACTCTTATGAACCTATCAGAAAAAATGATTTAATAATTGAGAAGACATTTCCAGCAATACCATAGCTAGAGATCTTATGAAGTAAACCTTTATGCCATACCCTATTAAAGGCCTTAGATATGTCAAGAGCAATTGCCCTAGGAAGGTTGCCTCCGTCGAGAGATTTGCTAATCCTATGAGATATAACTGTAAGCACATCTGCTGTAGATCTAGCAGAACGGAAACCATATTGAGTGTCACTAAGAAGGTTATTTTCGTTGTAGCCTCAAAAAAATTAATGCAGTTTTCTTTGAAACAAAATATTAAAATTACCAAAAATACGGATCAACATGAGCAAAACAAAGCATGAAAGCTAAAACTGGAAAGACTTTGAAATTTTAAAAAAGAAAACAGCCAAACATTGTTCATATATTTAAACCTGCAAAACCTCGTCAGTATGCCATGTATTTAATAACTCAGGTGATAAATCATCGCCCTCTCAGTACATATCAATAAGTCTCTTTTGTGTCATGACTAAGTTACTGGCATCCATATTAAATAAAGAAGTAGTCAACCACCTCAGCAGAAATAACCTCCTTAATGACATGCAATATGGTTTCCGTTCTGCTATATCTACAGCTGATGTGCTAGGAGTTATATCCCAAAGGATTAGTGAACCTCTCGACAAAGGCTTCCTTTCTAGGGCAATTGCTCTTGACATATTAAAAGCATTCGATAAGGTTTGGCATAAGGACCTACTTCACAAGATTACCAGCTACGGTATAACTGGAAATATTTTCTCAATAATTAAATCATTTCTCCCTTATAGATTCATAAGAGTAGTGGTTGATGGGCTGAAATCTGAGGCCCACAGTATTAATGCTGGAGTCCCCCAGAGGTCAATCCTGGGCCCAACTCTCTTCCTGATCTACATCAATGATCTCCCAAAACACATACTAAATTCATTCGTTGACATCTATGCTGATGACACGACTATCTACGGCAACACATCAAAGGCCGTAAATGAGAAAGCTCTCTCTGATTCCCTCTCCCATGATCTTGAGCGCGTCGTTCAGTGGGGGAAGAGATGGCCGGTTACTTTAAATGAATCTAAATCAAAGCTCCTAACTTTACATCATCAACGCTCTGTTCCTCATCTAGCATCAATTGAAATGGATGGCTCTTATCTTGGGGAGGCTTCATGCTTTGACAAGCTCCTGGGCTTGACCTTTACTCCTGATCTGAAATGGAACACGTATATAAAGTCTGTTGCCCAGGCCGCTGGGAACATGGTAGGATCCTTCTACCGCTCCAGAAGATATCTCAGTACTGATGCAATTCTCTATCTCTATAAAAGGCAAGTGCGTCCAAAGATGGAGTACTGCTGCCACATCTGGACTGGAGTTTCAAAAACAGCCTATCCTGCCTTGACAAAGTACAAAATAGACTTCGCCGCTTAGTGGGGGATTCTCTCTTCTCTTCCCTGCAACCTCTTTCCCACAGAAGAGACGATGCGAGCCTATCCTTGTATTATCGTTATTTCCGTGGTAAGTGCTCGTCCGAGCTCGAACCTCTGGTTCCGACTCGCCAATCCTTCATGATAAACACCCTTCTAGCTAAAACCACTGTCAGTAATTTTCCCCACTCTTTATCTGTGCCTAAATCAAAACGTAGAGCCCATGAACATAGCTTTTTTTTCTGAGAAGTGCACGCCTGTGGAACTCTCTTCCGTTTGCCTGTTTCCCACCTGATTACAACTTGGACGTCTTCAAGTCCAATATAAAGACATTCTTGATTAATCGTCCCCTTAAGTAAGACGCTTTATCAAATCTCCACTAACTATTACTATGATATTACTCCATTGATTATTGCACACAAAATAACCCTGATCCCCGAGTGGCTTACGTGCCTTGATAAGTGGTGAACCCCATGTAAAAAAATTAATGCAGATATTTTGTAATAATTGTAATATTAAAGGTAAATTCATGAATTAAAATTTAGCAAATGAGATAATTTCCCCATTGAATTAATAATAAAATTCAAATAAACATTTTTTAATAAAAAATTATTTTTAATTAAACATTTGAGATTATATTTCAAACAATAGCAACATAAAAAATCTCTTAAAGCTAAATAAATATTAAAATAAACAAATATCGAACTGGAAAAAAAATTGAACAGCTTAAATTAAAAAAAAATTAACATTGCAATATATACCAATGTAGGTTACTTGGACCTTAACCTTTTTAATTTCCGTTGAGCCCCCCAAAATAATGCTAAGGTGTCACAATTAAGGACAAAATTTAGCATATTTGACCTTTGCTTACTCTATCTAACTACAGGGTCTAATCAGTTGAAATTTGACAATTTTAGGTCTAAACACTTGAAGTTTTAGATATGACGTACTTTGATCTGGGTAAAACTTTTTCATTTGTTTTGAGCCCAAAAAGATAACAGCTAAAGGGTAAGAATTGCGGTCAAATTTCAAAAGATTTGATACTTTTGCGATTTCTACTAAACAAATATTGTGTCCAAAAAACTGAAATCTTAAATAAGATTAATTGGACCAGGATCAAACTTTATATTTTGGCTGCAAAAAATAAATATTAAGGGGTTAAAATTGGTGTCAAATTTCAAAAAATATTTTACCTTTGCGGTCTCTACCAAACTACTCGGTATAAACACTTGAGCTTTGACAAAAAGCATAGTAATAATGAGGTAAATCTTTTTAATTGGTTTTGGACCGAACATTTGACTGTCAGGGGGTCAAAGTTTGCAGATTTGACCTTTATCGTCTCTACTAAACTATTTTTCTAATTTGGGGCTTAAAATATTATTTTAACTTGCAGTGTATTCAGAAATTGGGCTCGCTATCTAATTAGATTTTGGGTGGAAATTTCGCAGCCAAGAGGTCAAAGCTCAACAATTTTATCTTTTAGAACTATACCACACTCCTTCACAAATTTTGGGTCTAAACAGCTAAATATTTTAAATGTGGGTTTCTTGAACTAGGTTAAATTTTTTCATTTGCTTCGAGCGCAAAAAAGAACTGCTAAGAGAAAAAACTATTTAAAATATTTAATTTTTATGTTTTCTACCAAATTACTATGCCGATTTGGAGTGTAAAGTCTCGAAATTTGAGATACAGGGTAATCGGGTGTGAGGAAACAATTATTTATTGGTTTTGACCCCAGAAAAATAACAGCTAAAGGGTGTAGACCATCACCCGGGATAAGCCGGGTCGATATACTAGTATATATATATATATATATATATATATATATATATATATATATATATATATATATATATATATATATACACATACATATGTTAAAACAGACGGTTTTCCAAATTCCAAGATGCTCTTCATATTACCGTTTATTTCTGCCAGCATATTAAAATATTACATTCCTGACAGCACCTGTTTCGCAGCACAGAAATCATCATATAATTATTATGTCAATTTTACGTCCTGGCTCATCAGACGAATTAGAACTCATTAATTTTAAAAGAAAAGAGAAAATTATGTATACGGTCTGTAGTAACATTTATTATAAATGGATGTGAATTAATAAATGGATTGTATAAATAAAGAGTGAAATATAATTGAATACACATATTTTCTCATGAACACACACACACACACATATATACACATATATATGTACACATCTGTTATATTAGACTGGCTCAGATATAATTGCATTACTGTAATCACAAAATAATATGATTTACAACCACTGCCTGTCGATTACTATATGACCTTGCGCTTATTCCATCTCTATTTATGTTCTTACATCAATCATTCGCTATTATCTAGCTGATAACGATACACCCTGTGCATTTCGCCGTTTATATGATCACTTGCATTTTGAATTTTCACTCTCTTTGCTCGTTTAATTTTATTTCTCTGCAAAACCATGCGAATACAACGACAATAAGAATATGAATAGGATGAAGAAGAGAATGGAAAGAGAATATCCTCAGATCGTGTGCAATAACAATACACTTATATTGATGCGTTGCATTGACAGACAATTCGAGAAAATCGAGCAGACATAATAGAAAAAAAAAAAAACTAGCGAAAAGACGCACTGCTGCATCGATGACATAGCGTGTCTCCTCGATATCGAAGTACCTATGAAAACAGTCTAAAAAATTAAATTTAAAATTTACAAAAAAATAATGTACGTATATATATATATATATATATATATATATATATATATATATATGTATATATATATATATAATAGCATTAATTGGGTTCATTAGGAATAACATGGGAACTGTTCTACGTCCAAGTTAATTTTAAACAAACATTTCTCGATACACTTGGTTATTTATAAATCAATAAGTACACTTCTTATATATGAGTAGAGCGATATATTTTATCAATAAATACATATAGATACGATCACTCCATGCTTACGTGACCATCAGTGTATGAAGCTATAATGACTGTTAAGCGTGGGAGACGAACGCAATCAACAAATACAACATTGATTCTGTGGCTAGGGTACATCCTCTCGGTCATCAGAAAATCAGCTTCAAATTAAAGTTGATTAAGCTACTTATAGAGGCATGTAAACCACCTTAAAATATTCTTTTAAAAAAGCATGTGATTAATGATGCACATTGACCGCTTTATTCGTTGTTAATTCAATATAGCTTAAATTTAATTTTATTAAAAGGGACTTATAACTTTATAATTATATATGTATATACAAGGTTGTTATTATATATGTACATACAAGATTGTATAATATATATATATATATATATATATATATATATATATATATATATATATATGGGTCGAGGAAACAAGAGTTTTTTTACAAAGGAGTTACTACTTATCAAAGCCCGGTGGCCATTCGAATATAAGGGTTAATGAGTGCACGGTAATCAATGTGAAAATATCGTAGTAATCCTTAGCAGTAGGCATTTCGTAAATTGGATTACTTAAAGTGACGACTCATCAAGAAGTTGTTTTCGTTGGACGTGATGACGACTTCATTGTAGTCAGTTGGAAAGCCAGAAAACGAAACAGAATCCCACAGGCGAGCAATTCTAATAAAACAAAGCTTTGGTCATGGAATCATCGTTTAGATGAAGGCACATATAAAGAGTGGGTGAAATTATTGATAGTGGTTTTAGTTAGACGAGTGTTTTTCGTTAAAGCTAGGCAAGGCGGGTCATAGATTGGAGCTCAAACGAGTATTTGCCATAAAACATAACGATAACGCAGAAACAGGCTCTCAACGTCTCTTCTGTAGCAAAGAGCTTGTAGGGAAGAGAAAAGGGCATCCCGAATAGTCTGCGAAGTCTTTGTTGAACACTGTCAAGGTAAGATAAAATACTTCTAGCAGTTTCTGCCCAGATGTGGCAGACGTACTTAGCTTTCATATAGGTAGTAATACTGCAATTCGCATGAATACACATCAATTTTACATAACTTATAATTCTAAACAATATGTATTTATACATAACTTATAATTATAAACAATATATTGTATACATACCATATAATTATGTACAATATATGTGATTATATTGCAGCATACACCGCATCTTATCTAGTAAACACTTTATTGAGATGGTCAGAGTTAGAAACAATCACATGTTTTATTCCGTTCTCACATAATAGATGCATAGTGAAATATGATGTCTCTCATGAATGCTGATGTAATAGTTAAAGATAGCTTGTTATTCTGTTTCGCTTCTAATATAAACCGCAATAAAAGCAACACCAACTAACTCCTGCTTAACCCTATACGTGATAAGAATCATTGATTCATGTTGCTATTAAACTCATAGCCTTTGGGGAATATTAGCTAACATCTACCGAGAATACGCCTGTTGAAATTTTAAATCAACATATCCTATTTAATAGCGTCCAACTCATCAAACAACACACTTACTTATTAGCACCAATTCTATTTAGAACAAAAGAGGCGCGACATTGCTTTTTTGAGGTTTCATCAGCAAGTGTAAGCCATCCATATTTCATGTCGTAGTGCCTGAAGATAGATTACAATACTATTTCTGTTTTACCATTTTAAACGAAAGTGTCAATGTTTTCGCTTCTCCTGCAGCAATAGCCTAGCGTCATTCTATGATCTTCACGGATTATTTTCCGACGACAGAAATAAATATGCATCTCTTAGACATAGTTGGTTGCATTTACTTCTGAGGGCACTCCTATGGTGATTGTAGAGAACTTGATCGTTTCTGTTCAGTTTTCCATTGTAAGAATTACTTACGCCGTAAAAAGAATAATAAATAACTTCATTAATTAATTTGATTTATTTCAGACAATAAATCCATCGCATCTCTTATAATTCTTATGGAGTGGATGCGGATTCGAACTTGAATCTGATCACTTCACCCTCTCATTTGTATATCGGAAACACTCTAGTTTTCTTCACCTCCGTTGTTCTGTCTACCATGTCACGACCGGTACAGGTCAGTCAAATTCTAATTGTTTGCCAGAAATTATTTATCAGTACTTAATTTTATGTGAACATTTCTTTTTTATACTTGTTTTACATACATATTGTAAATATTGCAAAACAAAAAAAAATCGCACAACATATTGGTTAAATAAGTTAAAAGAAGTTCTGTTTGTCTGCTGATATCGCTTAACTTGACCCAGTAACTGTAAATAACCCAATTATTATCGATGTAAACTATGGCTGTATAGCAAACAAACTAAACGCAGTTACCGCTCTTAAAACAGACTTTAAAAAATTGCATATATATTGTTATTGTGTATTATTATGGCATATTATATCAGACTAAATAAATACAGCGCATTGTTAAAATAATCACAGAATTATTGCAACTCAAATTCCAGTTGAGACCAATGGCCGCAGCCAATGAGAAATCAATGGCAAGTATCTGTTGCGATAATGCAATTATTTTTGCACATGTTATCGAAAGAGGTTGAGAGGACTGGAAATTTTTGGGACACTTATTGTCACTTAGCTTCCAGGGAACACCACACGCTCTTTTTAAGGAGGGATCTTAGATGATCTGTGTGAAAGCTCCTCGTGAGCCAACAATAATAATGGATATATCAAAAGAGTGACTGTTATTAAGTAGTAAAGCGATCCATTTAATCAAACGCACACATGATCTGCTGCCTAAATTCCTGAAGGGGTATTAAATAAAATGGTCAATATATATATATATATACATATATATACATAGATATAGATATATGTGTGTGCGTTTGTGTGTTTATATATATATATATATATATATATATATATATATATATATATATATATATATATATATATCAACTTTCATTAGGTATACGTTTTTGCTATTATTATAGCCGGATTTTGAATTATTTAAATTGTCTATTCTAGAAAAGATGTCATACGCAAAATGTCTATTTAATCCTATGCTTTCTATTTCAGCGAAAGCGTATTATTGCATCTCTCCAATAAATACAAAGAAAATGGCGGGCGTATTAACGTACATATCCAAGGTTATGAGAATGTAGGTCGCTAATCTCTATTTTTTGTATTCGCCATTTCCTCAGTGCGTTCACCTACGTAAGTCCATTTGCTTACGGAAATATAAAGACACTCCTAACTCACGTGACAATAATAGATATTTGATAGCAAAATACAAATGATCTGCATATTTAAATCTTCGATAGCTTTAGGGAAAATCGTTCTGTCTCTCTTTTTCCCTCTCTCTCTTTCTCTGAAATATAAATATATATATATATATATATATATATATATATATATATATATATATATACATATATATATATATATATATATATATATATATATATATATGATGCTGGTTTGAAAAATAAAGGCTCCTAATTTAAACCCGAAGAATTAGGGAGCTACGAATACGGTAGTGGTACCATTCGGACATCAGAATTTATTTTAATATATACATAATTGCTATCTTCCTCTAGGCATTTTAGCCAGGAATTTAATGGCACGTCCATGCTTCTGACGCACATACACTGAAAGTGTTACTTCCTTATAACTTAAATAGAGATATGAAAAGGATATCTTCTCATAGTTTCCTTCCCAGATGAGAATTTTGCAAGTCATTCTCAAACCGTTGAACTTATTTTAATAGTTGATGCTTGATTGTGTTTCAATATCAGGTCTCTGTTCCCTGTAAAATAAACACAATGAGAACTCGCATAGCAATTACAACTGCGGACACCCTTTTCTTTATATCTACAATCTACACTTTTTGCCAAAATATTGTCGTCTAAATTTCAATGTAACTAAATACTTAATACAATTTTACTCCTCGTTTCAAATAGATCATCAACCAACTGCAACAGAAAATCACAATGGAAACTTACTTTTTCTGTATCTGTTCTAAGACACTTAGGGAAATTTCAATCTGGTATTAGCTTTTTATTTATTTATTTATCTTTATCGCTGATTATTGTTGTAAGCCAAGTTGGACTTATACAACGAGCCCACGAACACTGCATCTTAGGGTAGTTTGACTAGCATAATCTCCTCTTGGTTTGTTGGGACTATTCGCCAAAATGACGGGGACACCAAAACAGTTAAGTGTCGCATTTAAACTCGGTCAAGCTTTAAAGCAGAACACTATAAAAAAAATAGCGGTTGCGTATGCATCGAAGCAACTTAACAATCTTATATTCATTGATTCGATGTTCGATATCTTAATTTTTGACACTTGTAGTGACAGAGACAATCGGAGAGCAAATGTTAATGAGGAAAATGATCCCGTATTTACCTAAACTTGTGTTTCTCATATTTCTTCTTTAAAACTCTTTATCAGCATAAGTGAACCTACCAGAAACTCGAGTTTCCGCATAGTTTCTCATTCATCGATAGGCTGTGTAAGTTGCATTGTTTTGACTTGGATATGGTCAGTTAAGCGTTAATGTGTATAATAGTATTTTGGATTATAACTGCGCAATTCGAAGGGGAGTTTTGACAGCAAGTGGTTTGGTCACATATAAAATTATATTTATCTATAATAAGAGAAACGCGCTCTAGCGACGAAAATGGAATAAATATTACACGATCTATTAGGTAAGATTATTTATTCAACTTTTCTAGGAAGGAAGGATTTGTTGCGTTTGGAGCACCGGCACAGATCTTACTTACATACGCATTGACGAATGTTTGCTTTATACATCATTGAATATGAATTAACATATCCGACATAGAGCAGGACAACCTTAATATGTCCAGATAGAAACGAATTAAGTGAATCAAGTTTAATTCTATTGCTAAAGTAATTAATCATTCAATAATTTTTGCGAAGTGCAAATGGAGACTTATAGGGGGATAATTATCCCGTAGATTTTTAGCAATCAGCGTTCCTGAAAATTGGGAGGATAGAGGCAATTCTGCAAATATTCGGCAAGCAAGCTTCTAAAAACATTTGTTATGGAGCATGGAAAGGGCAAATACGAACTCATCAATCTTTTTCCTATCGCAATAATATGGTCTAGCTTACGTTGTTTTAGTGTTCAATGTTCATTTTGTTTGTTTGCTATTTTAGAAATTAATAATATAAATCCCTTTGGCTAAACACGAGTAACTCTTGTAGGTTCTTCTTCTGGTCGTTTGCAGAAGGTTATTGACGGGGTCGACGGAACTATATTAAATAAATATATATTTAGACATAAGCTTTTCGCATCAATATATTTAGATTATTTTCATTGTATACTTCGATATATTCAAACGTAAGTGCGAATAAATTTGTAACGCTCATTATTTAACATCCTGTAGATAGTATAAAAGTATATAAAACTCAGCCAGAGTTTCCGGTTAATAATACACTTATATATATACTAGTTTCATTCATGCAGATTTCTTCTTTATTAATTTACGGCCAATTCTCAATTATTATATTCTACCCAATATAATATAGTGATTTCAAAAATGTTTATGACTTAGATGCAATCTGCTACAATTGAAACCAAAATATATAGCTCTACAGCCTCATGTGTTATCCTCTGAACTAAGTCTATATGCATAGCAAACCTTAAAGAATACCAGGGTAAAAAGTATATTTCCGAATGCATAAAGTATACACGTGTAACTGCTAAGTTCCAATTTTACAATTGTAATCTCTTACAAGCAGCTATTTTTACGGGCATAAAACAAAATTAGAATTTGTTCCACAAGCCCGCATTCAAGATATATCAAGTTTCAAACAATAGGACAAGCAGCGTGGGTGGGGGGTTAGATTTGTAGAGACTGTTCTGTACAATGACGGACAATTCAACAAAGCGGAAATGTATTTAATTAACCGAAAATGTAAGTATTGCCGATGGATTTAGCGGTAACATATTATTCATTATAAATCCTAAAAAAATTCAAATTAAGAACTTTTTAGATGCAAATCCTGTTAAACGACATGTTATAAGACGCAAGAAAATTTCGAATCATTCCATCAGCAGCAAACGACAAACGTTTTTTTCATCATAGTCGTGGACAACATTTGTATACGATTGCTATTAATTTCTAATGAAACGTACAGTTAGTGCGCGTGTGAAGACCCATTATTAAAATGAATTGGGACTAAGTGTAAAACTGATGTGTAGTCATGATCCAAAATAGAAAACTTCGGTATGCGTCATCTACTGAATCGAAAAAATCTACACACACATACAAACACACACACACACACACACACACACACACACACATATATATATATATATATATATATATATATATATATATATATATATATACTAGCATTTCAGCCCGGCGTTTCCCGGGTGTTTAGATGGGTATGTTGAGAACAAAAATGGGTAGTAGCAAGGCAGGCTCGAACCCGTACTGCAAAAGAAGGAAAGAATGTGGTAAAACCTGATGTCTTTGCTGTTACGACTACCGCCAAACCTGAAGTGAGTTCTGTTTAAATTAAGGCTAGACAATCGAAAGGAGGGGATGACTTTCGAAAATATCGGCGAAAAAAGCGACCCCCCTCGTAGAAAACTGCCCAGTTGGAGGTTAAGATATTAATGTTTGTAACCAATTCTTCGATATTTGTCGTATGAAAGGTTGAACTTTAAAACGATACTGATCTTGGTAAAATCCGTCACCTCTGTCGAAAGTTTTAGGCAGACATGCAAACATACCTACATGCATACATTTATATATTGGTAACTAAAGATTTTCGACCCAAACCGATTAAAAAGCTTGCACTATCTCTGAATACACTGTATGTAAAATTTCAGATATTTAGACCACAAATTGTCTGAGTAATTTGGTAGAGACCGCAGAGGTCAAATTTTTTATAACTTGGACCCCTATTATGACCCCTCAATATTCATTGTTTTGGTCTCAAATCAAAGTTATTAAGTTAGATTCATTTCCAAAGAAACCTATATCTAAAATTTCAAGTGTTTAGACCCAACATTGTCGGTGGAGCTTGGTAGAGTTCTCAAACATCAAATTGTTTAACTTTGACCCTTTAACAGCCAAATTTCTGGCCGAAAACCGATCACAAAGATTTTCCTAAATCTCAATACACTATATATAAAATTTTGAGTCAGTAGACTTAAAATTAACAAAGGTATTGCGTAGGGAAATGTACACACACACGGACACACAGACATACAGACACACAGATACACAGACACGTTAACTTTTATAGATATAAAAGATAGATTACCTTAAATGAAAATAAAATAAATAAGAAAAAAACAGACGTAGAGATGTATATTCTTTAATCTGCATTATAGTGCGCACATAAAAACAATTTGCCTAAGGAATTTCACAAGATTCTTGCCTAAAGTTGGTAACTTAAGTAAACAAAAATATATATATCGCCTAAAGTTGGTAACTTAAGTAAACAAAAATATATTAAAATTATAATTTTCAGCATCTGTTAATCAAAAACTATAATAAGTTTCAATAACGCAAAAATCGATTAAGGAATATTGGACAGAATAGAAGTTAGAATACGGAAAATGAAAACGTCTGTAACTGTAGCAAAAAAAAGAAAAAAAACGAATGTTCGGGGGGGGGGGGGGTTAAAATGCCTTATTTCTAACATTGCGCGTAAATGCGAAGTCATTGAAAGTAGTAAAACTAGCACGTAAATAAATGGAAAGAACTCATGCAATTCTGTTTGAATAGAAATACATATTTACTATCGCGTCTAAAACCTGGATTACTAAATTAACGTTAAATAATAATCACTGTTCAAATAATAAAATAAATTAAAGTAAAAAACAAAAATAAAATAGATAAAAAAGTAAGATTAATAAAGAAAATAATAAATTAATGAATTAAAAAGAGAGAGAGTAAATGACTAAAAAAGAGAATCCTAGAATCATGAAAATATGATGCAAAGAATAAAGTCTCTAATCTTCAAACACCTTGTGAAAATGTATGAGTAGGGCTGTGACAACAACATATTCTTTTCATTGTTTTGACTCTTGAGTATATATCCGTTAATATTTTAGATGTTTTTTTTTTATAGACAGGTGTGGTTCTCGGTTGATTAAGTGTGTCTACTGTGTGAGATATATACCCGAGAGTCAAAAAATGAAAAACAATATTCTGTTGTAACAGTCCCATTCATAAGATATAATTGAACATGCATCTTATACATACTTGCTTTTGCGTAGCACATATTAAAGAATTACCAAACATAAATTAAATAACAATTTATCTAAAATTATAAATAGTATAAATTAGAAACACAGGATAATAATTTACAAGTACTTTCCATACATTTGGCAATCACTTAAATAAATATATTTATACATATACATATGCGTGTATGTGTATGCATGTATATATATATATATATGTGTGTTTGTGTGTGTGTGGGGGGTGTGAGTGTGTGTGTATGTATGGGTATACATGTATATTTGTATAAGCAGGTGTATCAGTATGCATACATTTTAATTAATAAATACAAATATATTTAAAACACACACTAACTATAAAACTTTCTAGTTGAATTACCTCCCTTAAAGTTGCTCGACGAACTTGTTATATAGTGATTTGTAGACCCAATACAATATCATTTTCTAATTGAGAATATATAAACATTAATAAAGTATACTGATTTATTTCATATAAAATTATGCTTTAAAATATTGATATGTATGCATACATGTATATATATATATATATATATATATATATATATAAGACGGAATATGAGATAACCATTTGCGCTTTCTAACACTGAACACTCATCATGTTTTCTATGTAATTATAAAAATGTAGTATCTAAGAATACACCTTATAAATATTAGTAAATTACCAAACAATTTAAGCGTATGGGCAAAATGTAAAGAATAAGTTTATTATTGTCAACCTATCTAAATATTTTTCTGACATAAACCTAGTTTACAATTACGAAAAATAAATATTACACAATAATAATAATAATAATAATAATAATAATAATAATAATAATAATAATAATAATAATAATCATAATTAAAATTAAAATGATAATAACAATAATAATAATAACAATAATAATTTCCTTGTCGATTACACACCCTCAAAACACTTTACATCATACGTAAAATAAAACCTTCGTGCTTTATCGTACTTAAATTATAATAAACATTTACGATGATGAGTCTGCTATGGACTTTTTCTTCTTGCAGCATTATATTGTCGTACATTTTTTCTATGTAAACAAATATTTTTGGATGAGCATAAGCGCGTAAATAGATGGTATTGACATAATATTAACTGTTTTTTCTCTGCATATCGAAACAGATTTGTAAAAAATGCACCGAGATGTTAACATGCGGGAAGAGCTGTTTTACAAATACATATTTGAATCTTGGAATATAACTATACTTATATATATATATATATATATATATATATATATATATATATAGTGTTATCATGGAATAATTCCAGGAGGAAATCCGGGTATGAGAGCTCAATGTGGTAAACAGAGCAATAACATAAAAATATAACACGGAAATTACATAATTGTCGATGCAATAATTTATTTCAACCTTATGGTATTTTCAAGCATCTAAACTAGACAATTACATTTTTGATACTGAAATAAAGAAAGAAAAGGAATAGGGCATCGACCGTCAAAAAACCAGAGTGGGTGGTAGTAGCAATCCACTTATTATATTTTATAGAAAGGGTGGGAGGGATTTAAAAACAAAAAACAAAAAACATTATGACACTTATAACTGCTGTCCGGTAGCTCGACGTAACAACCAAAACACACACACACACACACACACACACCACACACACCCACACATACACACACGCCCCTAAATATGCACGTTCTTACACGTAAATGCCTTGACACGCGTTTACTAACCTAGGAAGAAGAGGGAGAAATATACGGATACATAGAGAATGAAATAAAATAAACTGTGCGTAAGGGAAAAAGAAAGAAAAAATAAGAGAGTGACTATCCGCTGCCTGTCATATGGTTTCATTAGTCTAAAATCTCTGAGAAAGAGAAGGGAAAGAAAATGGAGATTATACGCGCGTCATAAAGTTAAATGAGTCATGGAAAGTAAGTCTATTAAAAGATAAATTTAAAAAAAAACAGTTTATATAAACAGTTTTAAAACTATCTGTATGTTATCATGTTAAAATTAGTTAGAAATAAATATTATCTTATAATACATTTAAATATTGTATTTGTAATATATTACTATGAATTCCAAAAATTGAGTCTTATGCAGTTAATATTTTATATATTTCTATGTAATTAATTTTATTAGTGATTATAGCGGTCGTTGTAATTTTGCTCACTAATATTTCACTTCCTAATTGATTAAGATGCAGAAAATTGCATTATTAGTCGCCCCCAATTCCATAGGACGTATATATTTTCGGTTAATATATATTTTTATTCATTCCGTAAACAAAAGTACTTTCATGCACGCATAAAGAAATAAATAAAAGAGTTATATTTTAAAGTTTTGTGTTAATTTATATTAAATCTAATAATGTCTAGCGGTATCATTTGATCTTTTTGACTTAAACCAGTTTAATAACTAATGTATTATCTGCAGAGAAAATTTATTTTATTAAAGCTATCTCATTTATTTATAAGTAATTTGGATAAACAGGTACTTCGGAAGAAGTACACCCAACTTAGATTTCGGACAACAAATATCATCAAGTCGTTATTACCGAGTATATAACGGACATCACTATAATTGCCAGTGGAGTGAGGTGGGAGGGTTTATCGTAAATAATCTAGTGGTATTAAATTCGGTCTCTTTACCGTTATGGAATTATCTGTTCGTCGGATCTGGAGTTATTGGTTATTTTAAATTTACATTTATGTCTACATCTGGCCATCAGTTCATCTCGTTTATTTAAGAGATTATTGTGTTCGTACTTCAGGATTCTTATTTTTTCCTCGAGGCATAAACTGCATCTCTGCCTAAAGCCGTTTGGAACATCCGAATAACATAGGATTGACCATGAAACCACTGGGGATCGGTTCTCATTTTTTAATAACCACCATTGTTTAGCTAACTCGGTTTTGTTCTTAACTTCTGGGTTATTGAAAGAATGTTTATGGCCACAAAAACGCTGTTTCCAGTTTCCGGCGGAGATACCGAAGTAAACTTTTTTGTCCCTGTTATTATCTTCTGGGTGGATCGTGGCCTTATAAACCACGCACTCAACTTTACAATTACCGTCCAGTGGGCAGTTATTTTTCACTTGGCAGTTACATTTGTCTACTGTAATCTTATTTTTATTAGAGTTGTTTAATATTTTACTATTATGAGAGCTAATTATTCTGTCCATGTTTTTAGTGCACGAGTAACTTATTTTACTGGTTTTTCTATTAAATATCTTGGACATTTGTGGATTATTTATGGTAAAATGCTTATCTATTTGGTTCAAAAATACTTTCCCTATGTTTATGTTGGATAGTTGTCAGTAAGGGGGATTAAATCATATTATTTTGCGGCCTCTGTTCTTAGATTTATTTTTATTTTTATTTTCCTTCTTAATATATGTGAGTTTAATTATACAATAGAGCACTAGAGATAAGCGGATACAATGAAAACTAATTTTAACATGATAAGCGGATACAGTGAAAACTAATTTTAACATGCTAACATACAGATAGTTTTAAAACTTTGTATATAAACTGTTTTTTTAAATTTATCTTTTAATAGACTTACTTTCCATTAACTCTATGACGCGCGTATAATCTCCATTTTCTTTCCCTTCTCTTTCTCAGAGATTTTAGACTAATGAAACCATATGACAGACAGCGGATGGTTACTCTCTTCCTTTTTCTTTCTTTTTCCCTTACGCACAGTTTATTTTATTTCATTCTCTATATATCCGTATATTTCTCCCTATTCTTCCTAGGTTAGTAAACGCGTGTCAAGGCATTTACGTGTAAGAACGTGCATATTTAGGGGCGTCTGTGTGTGTGTGCATGTGTGTGTGTGTTGCGTGTGTGTGGGTGTGTGTCGGTTGTTACGTCGAGCTACCGGACAGCAGTTATAAGTGTCATAATGTTTTTGTAAAAAAAATTTTTAAATCCCTCCCACCCTCTCTATAAAACATATTAAGTGGATTGCTACTACCACCCCCTCTGGTTTTTTGACGGTCGAGGCCCGATTCTTTTTTCTTTCTTTATTTCAGTATCAAAAATGTAATTGTCTAGTTTAGATGCTTGAAAATACCATAAGGTTGAAATAAATTATTGCATCGACAATTATGTAATTTCCGTGTTATATATATATATATATATATATATATATATATATATATATATATATACGTGTGTGTGTGTGTGTGTGTGTATGTGGGTGTGTCTATGCATATACATACATATATATATATACTAGCATTTCAGCCCGGCGTTTTCCGGGTGTTTGGATGTGTATGTTGAGAAGAAATGAGTAGTAGGAAGGCAGGCTCGAAGCCGTACTGCAAAGGAGGAAAGAACGTGGGAAAACATGATGCAGACATGCAAACATACCTACATGCATATATCTATGTATTGGTAACTAAAAATTGTCGACGCAAACCGATAAAAAAAGCTTGCCCTATCTCCGAATAACCTTTACGTAAAATTTCAAATGTTTAGACCCGGAATTGTCTGAGTAATTTGGACCCCAGAGGCTAATTTTTTTAAAACTTTAGCTTTTGAAGGTGGCAAAGGTAAATATATATACTTTTCTAACTCTAAAGCTTTCTGGTGAAAAATTAAAAATAGAAAAACGAGTGTTACTAAAGGTATTTTAAAAATACATATAAGTTATCTTATTAAAGAATGCTAGTTACAAATAGGACATAAAATATTACTCCAAACGCTGCTTATCCCTATGGGATTGCATCCTGCACCATTTTGGGCAAATCTGTATCTATATAGACTCGAGCATATATATACATATATATATATATATATATATATATATATATATGTGTGTGTGTGTGTCATCACTAATAAAAACTGATATATCTAAAACATATAACTTTCATTGATGTAGGAGATTTTATAGATGACCTTATATGTATAAACGATAATAATGAATTCGAAAAAAATAAGCATCTTATATATCCAAAGGAATTAGAATTAAATTGTGAACATAGAGGACAACAGGCTACATTTCGGGATTTAGATATAAAAATTGAGGATGCGATTTTTCTTTATAAAATATTTGATAAAAGAAACGCTTTCCCCTTTCAAATAGTACGTATGCCGCACAAAGATAGTACCTGCCCTGTTGTTATGATTTATAGACCCATTATGTCTGTGTTTTTGAGAATAGCTCGCGCTACTTTAAAATGAATAGATTTTATACCATCAGTTTCTAGCTTAGTAATAAGGATGATTAAACAAGGTGGGGATAAAACTAAAATATTTTAACAGTAAAAGAAGGCATTTATTCGGTATCCTGATGCTTTTGAATCGTTTAAGATTAACCAGTATATATTAATAAAGAAAATCCAAAACTATACTACTAATGTATAAAATGTACTTATAATTACATTAAAAAATAAATAAATAAAAATAAATAAATAAAATAAAATAAAATAAATAAACAAATAAAAATGTATATATGTATAAATATTTTTAACCTTTATATATTTAATTTTGAATGAATATAAAAGAAAATATTACAAAATACTAATCATAGTGAGGGTGGTAAGTAGTTAAATGGATTAATCCTAATCTTATAAATACAAGACTGGTAAAATATATCCATTTTAAAATTTGGAAACTGATGAATCACACAGGTAAAAATCTCATTTTTCTAGCATGAAAACGTTAGATAATGCAATTAAGAATAGGAAATTAGATTAAATATTTGTAACATGTCTTCTTTCTAAGGTTAAGGGAGGTGGTGTTTGATCAACACTTCTGGGGAGCCATGATGTAATATGTTGTTTTGTTTTTAAACTCCCCGAAACAGTGTTTCATGGTAAGATACTGATGATACCTTTAAAAATAAATTATTAGTACTATTGTAAATTCTAGAGCCGTCTGATGCAGTGATTGCAGGCGATTGAATGAATTACTGACTAGATGGTTTTCTAACGAATGATAAAAAATTATATGTTTTTGTATATATGTAGGTAAGTTTATCAATGATCCTAGATGGTAAAAATAAAGTATATTATAAATATTAAAGACTATCCTTTAATATATATATATATATATATATATATATATATATATATATATATATATATATATATATGCATATATATATATATGTCGAGATGTTTCAGAAGAAATTTCTGCTATTTTATCTTGTATGAATGGATCAAAGATGATTGCTAATAGCATTGCGATGATAAGTGAACTTATGCATCAATATTATAAATTTTCATCTTTCTGCTGCAGCTGTTGACAAGGTAAGACTCTAATATAGTAACGTATGGTAAGGATATGCGTCAGGAATCGAGAATACTCACCAAATACTTGGTTAAAGTGAATTAAGAGGAAACGAGAATTCGAACTTTTATGTATATATATATATATTTAAATGTGACTGTGTCACATGCGATATTAGCCGTTGTTCGTGAATAACTTTATACAAATACGTGTTTCTGTCGTGATCCTAGGAAATGGTTGTAAAGAAAAGTCTGAAAAACAGTTTAGGAAGGAATCGAATATAAAGGAATGCCGGTATTTGTTAGTATTTAAGGTAGCCGGTCTCACACTACATCGCGATTACTACCCACGAGAGTATTAAATCTTTGTATTGTTATAATTAGTATACGGCTTCATTATGCATGGATTGGTAAGTGTCTATAATAAATTTATTTTAACATTGAGGAGACAGGGAAAAGAACAGAAATTCGGCGTTGGAATTCGGAGAAAAATTTGCTTATCATTTATTAAAATGAAACGTTAGAAAAAAAACAGAAACTCGGTATTTTCCGGGATAATTATGTAAGTTAACAAACGTTAAACCTGTTGTAGCATGGGGATATATATTTGCAACTATTTACTTTATTATGTTGTTTAGCAAGGGGGGAAACTGGATTTTACCTGTGAATACATTAAAATAAACATGAGTTTAATTACATTTTTAAGTTATTGAAGAAAGAGATAGCCACCCCAGGTTTGCACTCTATTAGATAATTTCAACGTTTTATTTCATTATATCTTTAAGGAATGTAAGGCACACAAAACTCAGCATTGTCTATGATAGCATTAATCAAATATAGCGGTGACTATATCATTGTAAAATTGTAAAACTATATCAATTCGTTGTTGTCTGTGAATGAATATAAACTAGTATCTTAAGATTGCTATAATACGTTGAATAATGTGTGAAGAAAACTATTTGGTCTTGAAACGAATGCTTCATGGAAATATTCAAGGGATACAAAAGAGCGCTGTCAGAAATAAATATAAGCATGCTTTTTTATCAGTTTTCTTTAATTTTAATGCAGCGTGGAGAAATAACAAATTCGACACTGTGCAAAAACTATAAAGTAAAAATTAAAACAACTATGCGTGTTGTAATATGTTTGCTATTGTCTCGGGTTTGATTCCCCAAGATTAGGTTACACTTTCGATATGAGTTAGACAATAAAACGAAACCATGCTTAAACTATAATCACTCAATAAAACATGCTGATATTTTTATAATTCCTGCACATGTTTTCTCGTGTCGAACACGAGAACGAATTTGCTGTCCGCCTGAAAACTTTTAACATGGGACATTTGTACGGATCGATAACACAACGAAGAACCTTATTCTTCGACTTGCTTTTACGATTAAAAGATTTTCTGATTAACGACTGACATTTCCTTTGGAACCAGTTTTGTTCTCTTTTTCTGAAACCAAATATTGGCTTTTCATTAAAAATGTGTTTCATTTTTATTTTAGGTAGATAGGGCGAAGACATACATTTGACATAACGTGGAAATATACCGCATTAAGCAGTTGTTTTAAAATCGAGAAGTAGGAATTGCTAGGAGCACTCTATCCTGATGTGACAAAATTCAAAACCAGCTTAAAGACCTAGTAGATGATGGTCTATTACTTTCCTAATAGCTCTTTTTCACAGAACAGACGTTGCGAATCTGTTTCTGCTCTATTGTTATTTTCAAGCCAAGTGCTAATCTGATCTTCAATCTATGGTTCCTCGTTGCCAGACCTTCATAAAAACAATCGATTAGCTACAACGACTATCAACAATTTTCCCCACTCTCTATCTGTCCCTAAATCGAAATGCACATTTCATGAACAAAGCTTCTTCGTAGACATTTTTGCCTGTTCCGGCTGAGAACAATATGGTCGTCTTCAGCTCCAAGTTCTTGTTGAGGCACCCCCTTTCCTAAATAATCCATTTTTACACGATTTCATTACTACCTATTAATACAATGTTGATTTAATGACCACCGTAATTTATCCTCGCAGAATTTGTGCCTTGCTAATTGGATACTCTCATGAAAAAATATATAAATGCAAGTGGTTACAATAAATATTCAGAGTATGGAGTGACGAAATAGCACGTTCTTGCCCAAAAAGTCTTCATAACTCTAGTTTTATTATGTTATTTGAGGAGAGATGAAAGAGAGAATATATTAGTGACAGCGTAAGACCATCATAACACCTACTTCATAATTTTAATGACTTTTTTTTCTGTTTGAGGCAAGCATAAGGTGTAATATACTAATATCTACTCATGCAAGTACTTGATTTAACAGGAAATATTAACAAGTACTTGTTTTATTTTTGTATTTTCTAAAAGAAAACAAAAAAATAACAAGAAACTCAACGTAGCCCGGGAATAAATCCAAACAATTATATGATTAAGAAGTGTTTTGAGGAGAAGGGCTATAATTAGAAAGGTTGTTCAGAAATGTACTTAAACACGGATGTACTTGTTATGCTGATGAGTACGCATGTGTAGAACACAAATTCAACGTCGGCCGTGAAATATGCAAAACATTTTGTGTTGAATTGAGAGGAAGAAGGCTATAACATCGATGTTGCCCTGGACCGATAAGAGTTAAATTGAACGTTTGGGTACATTTCTACAACATTTATTATTTTCTATATATTAAAACAAGAGAAATGATGAAATCTGCATGTGAATGAAAGGGGGAAAGACAGGAAGAAAAAAGACAATAGGGAAAGAAATATAAAAAGACAGATAGAGAGAGGGGAAACATTTTAAATAATGACGTAAACATATATTTAAACTTCCATTTGTTGCTTTTTTTCCGACAACAATTTATGGCATTAGATGTATAACAATAAAATACACAGATCAAGACAAACCAAGACTTATGATGATTAATTAAATCGACAGTACTAAAGTAGTAGAATGCTGAAATAGAACAATACCCCATCGGGACTTGCATACATATATTTCACCGAAATAGTACATGAACAATTCAGACATATAAAAAAAATAAATTCAAGCACGAAAACTATCTTGCTTTTAAAATAGCAGGTATTTGTGATAAAAATAAAGTAAACTGCATATATATATATATTATATATATATATATATATATATATATATATATATATATATATTATGAGTGCTTATAAAATGACAGAAATATTTATAAGTACCTCATAGAGAAGACTAAATTAAATTAATAAATATGTGTGAGTAAGCATACAAGGATGGGAACGAAGCCTGCTGATAACAAGGAAGATCCTCTACGAAGCGGTATGTCTAGATCTCTTCCTTCTGTCATGGCTGCCTTTCCTTCTTTCTCTTTCTCTTTATATGCACGCACACACATATATATGTATATAAATGCATATATATATATGTATATATGCACTTTAATCCTAAAACATCTTTAATATTGTACTACATCGAATAATGTTTAAATAATTACATCTATAGATGGAATGATTTTATTTAAGGGAATGTTCAGAGCTTATGATTTCTTCTTTCAGGCATATCGATAAACTCTGAAAAAGTCCTTGTTTGATTTTCTAATTTCATAAAATTGCTCCTATCCATAAATCTTTTTTGGAAACCATCACAAGCGTCATCTTGCGAGAGTTTTGAACAAAAAATAACCTCACGCAAAAGCGAGTTCTTACAGGTTTTCTAAAATCTGTTTTGCTTTCGGAAAACAATAAAAGGATTTTTATATTCATGTGAGCGGAGTGTTGAGGATCAAAGTGTGTTTGTCGTGGATTACTTTCGAATAATCCAACTTCCGAAAGAAATGCTTGGCGTTTGGAATGCGATTATTCCTAACAAACAATAAAAATAATCGTTTATATAAACAGAATATATAAAGCACACTATATCAAGAAATGAATATAATAAATTCTGTGCCTAACATATCACAACTTTAATTAAATTACATTTTGTCGATGTTGAGTAAGGGTACGAAAAATATACTTATGATAGTTGTTTACACGTCTTTAGAGAGAGCATTTAATCCAGAATAAAATATACCGCGTTAATTTTTACCTGAGAAGGATTTTATTTATTTGATTAATTGTATTCATTTCGCATGAGCAAAAATGATTTCTACTTATTTAAAGGGAGCAAAACTATACTCGGAACGATTTTGACATAATCATACACAAGAGGGGGGATGTAGCTAACTTGAAGCATTGTATAGTATGTAGTTAAATAGAATGTGTAGAAGGCGGTACACTGCAGAGTTAACGGAAAGAAACAAGCTGAAGCAGGTGAGAAAGTTTTATTGCTAAACTTACAAATATATTCATATTCATATATACATATTCATATATATCCTATACACATTATATTTATATTTGCACAGTGGTCACCTGGAAAAGTCGGTCTGGGTGTATACCCGTGTTATATAATATTTTGAGAAAGATCTCGTCGTCAGATATTTATTTGACTATGGTTCAAACGTGGTGCTGTAAACAGTAACAGTATCGCGGCAAACAATTGCCCGAAACTTGTAGATTTTAATTTAATATGGTTAGATTTTTTTATTCATTTCTTTATTTTTATTTCTAATTTATTATGTATTTATTTATTTATTATTTTTTTATAATAGTTTATCTTTGGTTCCAAGGTGCGGTTGTAAACAGTAACAGTCTCGCGGTAAACAACTATCTGGAATTGGTTGATAGCTTTATAATTTATTTATTTTATTTTTTATAATAATTTATATTTCATATTGAGAAGATTCAATTAATTTATTTATTTATTGCTTGTGTTTCTGCGTTCTCGTTAAGAGGGTGTGGGGCGTAGACTTTGAATAAATCGGTTGCTAAAGCGCGACTACTTGATGATCTGATCTAGGAGGGATACCCGTTACAGATATTTCTTCTCAGTTAAGTGTATAAATTTGCATTATTTTTTATGTATTTTATTTATTTGTTTATTTATTTTATTTTAGTAATATTATTCCAATTCTGGGAGGTATTTAATTAAATTCGTTATGTTGTGTATATACTCATTTATGGATTCTTGTAGCTTTAATTTAATTATATAGTAATGTTCTATTCACCATAATTATTTATTTATATACGCAATGTGTTATGACGAAGGGGTTAGAAGTTATTTCGAGAGTTTTTCTATTTTTTAAATATATTTTTTAAATTATTTTAGTTAACTTGGATTTCTGTTTTTTGTGTATTATCTTTATTTGTTATTTGCGATTAATATTATTAGACTTACTCGGAGAAATCAGTTATACAATATTGACCATATTAAATTAAAATGCTATCTACAAGTTTCGGGCAATTGTTTGCCGTAGTACTGTTACTGTTTACAACAGCACGTTTGAACCAAAGCCAAATAAATATCTGACGGAGAGATCTTTCTCGAAATATTATATAACACGGATATACCACCAGACCGACTTTCCCAGGTGATCACTGTCCAGATATAAATATAATGTGTATAAGAAATATATGAATATTTACACAAGCATTTGTAAGTTGTGTTAATAAAACTTTCTCACCTGCTTCAGCTTGTGTCTTTCAGTTACCTCAACTCTGGCTACTCCTACATCTTGTTCACGCGATACGTTGATCAATCCTACTCCTAACACCATCCCGGGAGGAAGCAGACTCAATTATTCACATATTTAACGACACTGCCACACACATTGAGTTCACCATCGAGCACCCCGACAGCTCTGCATCCCTGGCCCTTTTAGAATTTAACCTCAACGGGAATATATCCACCAAATTCTATAAGAAACTCGCCTGTAGAGATCACTTCGTACACTATAAACCTGCTCTCCGCCGTAAAGCTAAAATAAGCTATGCGAGGAATGAAATAACGTGTATCAGCAATAGATGCAGCAAGGAAGCGGATAAAAAACTCCTGCTCTAATAAATTCAACCAAGTGTTAGAAACCAATGGATACCCCACACCAACCATTGAAAACCTCAAGAAACCTAGAAGCCGGACGCAGCATTCCTCCTCTAACACCTGCTTTCTAAAGCTGCCCCATTTCAACGATAGGATTACAACATCCATCCGCAAAGCTATACACACGGAGGTTCTAGACATCAACTGATACACACTGGGCTATCACTACGAAAGCATTTCTCAAAATGCTAACCCATCTAAATAACGTACCCTGCACTCTAACTAACTGCCCGATGAACACCAGTGAACTGCGCCACCGTACATGTACAGTATATAGCATACAGTGCGCCAAATGTGACCAATTATACGTCGGTAGCAAAGTGAGACACCTCCATATCAGTGTAAAAGAACACATACAAACACAAGCCTCTTCTGTTCGCAGACAATTTCACACATACGGCAACACAAATAAATCCACCAGAGTTGATATTTTAGCAACCGAACGCAATGTTGGAAACCTTCGTATCAAAATAAATCCAAAATTAAATTAAAATAAATCAAAATAAATAAACAAAATAATAAATAAGCACTCCTTATTCAAGATTACTACACATTAATAATAATAACAATATATAACAATTAAATAGCAATCCTAAGATATATGAATAAGATGGTGCGAGCAATGGGCTACGTGGCTACATGTATATACGCTCATGAATTTTATATGGCCTAATATAGGCTAATTGATTTCTCCACGTAAGCCTAATAATATTAATCGCAAATAACAAATATAACATAATACACCAAAAACAGAAATCCAATTAAACTAAAATAAAGAAATAAGTAAATATATTAAAAAAAATAGAAACCCACTCGAAATAACTTCTTACCACTTCGTCATAACACATTGCGTACATAAATAAATAATTATAGTCAATAGAATATTACTATATATTTAAATTAAAGCTACACTATTCCATAAATGAATTTAATAAAACACCTCCCAGAATAGGAATAATATTGCTAAAATAAAAATAAATAAACAAATAAATAAAATACATAAAAAATAATGCAAATTTATACACTTAACTAAGAAACCAGATCTGTAACGGGTATCCCTCTTAGATCAGCTAATCAAGTAGTCGCCCTTTAGCAACCGATTTATTCAAAGTCTATTTCCCACCCCTTCTTAACGAGAACGCAGGAACACAAACAATTAATTAATTAATTAATTTAATCTCCTCAGTATAAAATATAAATTATTATAAAAAATACAATAAATTAGAAATAAAAATAAAGAAGAAAAAACTTAATCATATTAAATTAAAAAGCTATCAACAAGTTCCGGGTAATTGTTTACCGCGAGATTGTTATTGTTTACAACAGCACCTTTGAACCAAAGAAAAACAATAATAAAATAAAATAAAAAATAAATAAATTAGAAATAAAAATTAAGAAATGATATAAAAAACCCTAACCATATAAAATTTAAATGCTATCTACAAGTTCGGGCGATTGTTTATCGCGACACTGTTACTGTTTACAACAGCACGTTTGAACCCAAGTCAAATATCTGACAACGAGATCTTTCTCGATATATTATATAACACGGGTATACCAGCAAACCGACTTTTCCAGGTGACTACTGTGCAAATATAAATATAATGTGTATAAGATATACATGAATATGTACACATGCGTTTGTAAATTGTATTAATAACACTTTCTCGCTTGCTTCAGCTTGTGTCTTTCCGTTATCTCTGCATTGTACCGCCTTCTACACATTCTCTTTAACTATAATAATAGATATTATATTCCCCCTCTAAGATTAATATATATATAACAACACGAGGTTAAAATAATTTCTTACATGATTTAACAAACAAATCACATTACTCTCTTATTTATAATGACCGGCTATAGTATTCAAAATATATCTGCCATATTACATGTCAAAACAAACTATATTCTTTACAGCAAACGCACATTAGACAAATTAATATGTTACTGGGACAAGTTGAGATCGCAGTTTCTCTCTCTTAAATGCTAATTAGAAAACAACATTTCTATGTCATAGCAAATGAAATAGCAGTCTCTAATCAGAAAAAATATATAGGTTGGATAAAATAAGTTTGAAGATTTTGAAAAGATTTATCGCCATCTTCTCTCTAAAAACAAAGCTTGAACATAATTATACTATACATTGCTATTTACAAATTCAACATTAGTTTGACAAATACAACACATGCACTTACTTTTATAGGCTTGTACAAATTACCAAGCTGAGAGGTTATAAAGGTAAACTTGGATATACTAATATATCTCAATTATGTAATGCAAAGTTAAATGATAAGCGTTCCCTCATAGAAGAACATGGGATTTTTGTGTCTACATTCTCTTCAAATTGTTTATATACAGTCAAATGGTTAAATGCTTCTTTTACGAAGTTTTCCAATTCATAATCAACTTAAAACGATATTGTAAGATATACAAGTTACTTCCCCCACAGTATGATTTACACAACGCAGGAAGATGAAAAAGTTGTAAGCCAGCCCCAATTTATAGTTAGGCTTGCATTTCGACGTAATATTTTTGAATTTCTCATCAAACACCAAGTGCACGCAACTTTTTATCAGTTAGGCAATTAAAATAGGAATATAAAGGTTCAATTTACCGCTATAATATCGTTTTAATGTCTCACTGCCGATGTGACCGGTATTTATTGTGATATTATGGGCCTGAATACAATGTGGGTGCTTTGTAAATCGTGTATATATGAACTATTTTGCAGTGTCTTTAAATATATATGTAACAAAACGTTAGGTATATATAACGTTTTGTGTGTACCGCTATGTGTGGGTGTGGTGTTTTACATATACAAACAACATACCTTTTGTCGTCATGTTAGCTCTTCTTTCTAAAAAAGCCGAACAAAATTGGTGATTTCATAACATTTTATCTTTTAATGATTCAGACGGAGTTGAAATGCTACCGTTGTCTAATTCTTTATGTACACCACAACTCGTATCGGATAAAATAACTCATTCCATACCTGTCCGTGACTTTTCAACCCAACTAACTCAACTCATCGTCTATATCTAGAATTATTTCTCGGATTTATTACGTTTTTATCTGATTGTTTCTCCTTAACCATTACCTATTATTTCCACATCCAAAAGTGACTTCTTCATTCCAAATTTCTCTTTCATTCGAACACATAATTTTCGTATCAAATTAATATGATTAGCAATATTCCATTATAAATGCATTTTTCGAAACACAATATATTATTTTCCCGTGTTGCCGAAACAAAACAAAACATAATGTTATGCCACCAAAATTGAAACTTTATTCATAGTATCCGTATACAGGGTTTACAATATGTATTTCAGCTTGCAAAATATAAATGCCTGACTAACCTAATTATGAGAATTATTTAGAATTTTCAACCATTGAAAAGGAAACACATGTAAATGCATTAAAATGACTTCCGGTAGAAATGGATGAAAAGAAATGTTTGAAACATCTAAGATCTCTGGACCTTTAATGTCACGTAATACGGCAAACCAAATGTGTAATTTTCAAAAAACTTTTTTAATTGTTACTGAAATTATATTTTATAAGCTTTAAGATTCAGGTTTTAATTTTGCATCGTAATATTTTGTGCAAAATCTATTGTATCCAAATCACTGCTCTAATATATATATATATATATATATATATATATATATATATATAAGATTTCCCACAAAAGCTACAAAGATCAAAATCGGCTAGTCTGAAATAAACTTCATTAAACATGGTATGCATTTACACTATAAGTTAAACATTTGATGGGCGCATGTTTACATAAGACATTTGTCACAAGTATAATGTCCTTACACCCCTCTATTTCCTCTATGAAGACAATATGTATTTAGATATCAACGTGTCCTTGCATTACTGGGCCTTATCTACAATTTAAACTAAGCAGGTAAATATTTATATGAAATTAATTAAACGAGGATTATATTCTGCTGTCCACAAAGAAACTTATGGTGCAGAGCTGAAATACATTTTATCAGATGAAACCTTTCCGGCGTTGACTGGACAAAACAGGGGATGTTAGAGTGGTAGCCATTGATATATCTAAGGCCTTTGAAAGGGTATGGCACGATGGTCTTCTAAGGAAAATTAGATCATATGGTATCACTGAAAGAATACATAAAGTAATTAAATCCTTCTTAAGTAAGAGAAAAATCCAAGTTGTCCTCGATGGACGTACATCTAAACAATATGATATAAATGCGGGATACTTCAGGGATCTATGCTTGGACCTTTATTATTCCTGATATTCATAAACGACCTTCCTGAAAAAATTGTTTCGGAGATGGGTATATTTGCTGATGACACCACTATCTATAACAGGCATGAGGAGAACACAAATGAACAATATCTGAGGAAATGGCAGTAACAGTAGAGGATGACCTCTAATCTCTAGTGGAATGGGGACAAAAATGAATGATCACATTTAATGCTGCCAAGACTAAGCTTGTTTCTTCAATAATTACAAGAGATCTTCTCTACCACCAATAGCAATTACCAAGAACACATTGCCTGAAAGTACTTCGTCTAAACTCCTCGGCCTAACCTTTACAGGGAACATTAACAGGAATATATACATTGATATATATATATATATATATATATATATATATATATATATATAATGATATGTATATTAGCCCGTACGGATTGATAAAATGAATGCATTTATATTTATTGCATATATGCAATGGTCACACACTTTCAATTAAACATACATTAGCATGTTAACTTTTAAAGCTTAGATATGTGACTTACTTTATAATATATATATATATGTATATATATATATATATATTAACTATAGTTGCGCAAAAAATATAATCTCGTTTCCCCCTCTTCATTCGGTTTTCTAAAATTCATGTTTATTTAATAATAACTATTCTTTCCATCCTTATTACTGATTTCTCTGAGTATCTACATTAGTCATTAATTAAGCATGTATAATGATTATAAACACATTAGTATAATATAAAGAGACTCCTTGAATATACTAGTGATATTTTGATAATTTAATAATATTATTAATATTACTGTAATACGAATGTTTATTTAGTTCATGAAAAAAGAAAATAAATAACAATATCTATTATATCTAAATATCAGTATTGTCGTTGAAGACTCGGTAAAATAATTCTAATTCCTTCCTGCAAACGTACCAGATAATGCGAATATGACAGTCCAAGACAACTTTTCAGCGAGTATAGGTTGTGACTTTCACCCACTTTTGTTAAACCGCTTTTTAATTATGCTCTAAATAAACGAAGCGTGTTCCTTATCACAAGCGGTAGTGAGAACCCGATCATCGCAGTCATTTAATTATTTGTTTTAATTATGTGGAACTGTCACTTATCAAACAGAAAAATACACTGTTTATGATTACTGATTAATTCATATACAGCGATACAGAAAACACATGGGCACGATGTCTAGTAAGCATTCCATTCCTATCCTTATCCGTTTATTAGATGTTTAATGAATTGTAATCAATACTGATATAGTTCCTAGTTCTGATCAAAATAAATGTGGCAGCTTAATAAGCAATGGAATCAACAGCTGAGTATGTTCGAGTCATTGGAAATTTTGCTCCCGCACTTAGGTGTGCCTGCGAGAGACATAGTCGAAATATATAATTGACGGGTCATTAAGCAATCATCATTGAAACTTAGTGGACATGTCAGAAAAGTTTACTTATACTTGTTGTCAAAATGATTGTGAATGTTACTAACGATATTCTGTGTGGTATTTTAAGATTATACCATGTATATAATTTTTGTATTCCAATATAATTTGAATTAAAAAAATACATTATATAGCTTAAAGTAATTGTTGGTTATTTAAAAATAAACTGTTTTTAAAGAGGCGTTTAAGCAGTTATTAAAATTTGAGAATTATTCTTCATTTCGTTTCCCGTAGTGAAAATTAATTTATTATAATGCGACTGTTCACTTCGTACAAAAATAGATTCCCATTCAAATCAATATCGTCACACTACCCTTCATACTCAAACCCCGTTTACAATTTAGAGCGAAATATGCCTGCCAAACTAAGTCAACGATATCGAACAGTTAAACGAGACTAA
This sequence comes from Euprymna scolopes, assembly GCF_053919585.1. NCBI lineage: Eukaryota > Metazoa > Mollusca > Cephalopoda > Sepiida > Sepiolidae > Euprymna > Euprymna scolopes. Next base: position 78,278,242 of record NC_136489.1, on the reverse strand, counting down.
CTGATTGAACATCGATGATAATGAGAGTAACACACTTTCGATCGTTTCGACGCAAATCTGTTATAAACAGATCGATAATGATTATAAATCTAATGGAGGAATGGGGATGAAAATAGTATCGATTAGACCACAAAATAGAATGTACACAAATCAACCACCTGTTCGATCTGCATTTCGATTTTATCTGACTTTTGATCAAATTTAAGACATGTATCGCTACGATAATAATTACGGACAGGGAATACGATGGTGCTATGTCGTTTGTTTACGTCCGTACCCAAACAACCAATCATACAAACACATACATAAAGAAAAATGCACGATGGGAATTGTAATTTCCACTAGATACTCTCATTGACTGTCTAATGCCTATCCGGACAAAGGTTTGCCAAGACAACCTGTTATGAGGATAATATTTGTTACAAGAAAACCTTGACTAAATGTTCAAATCACATAATATTAGTGGTCCAAATCAGATCTTCTCGTATGTTGAACCCATACTTGCCTTTAGAAGAGATGCTGCACTATCTCCAAGTGATGATACCTCAGGTAACAGCACAAACAAGCTTGATACCCACCAAACTATGTGGGATCTTGTCCTGTAATCAATTATGACCAAGAGACCAACAGGAAAACATATACTATAACATTTTAAAAGAGTTTATTGATAACAAGGAAAAAAGTTCTCAACCTCTTCCTTAATTCAATATTTAGAAGATGAAGCGAAAGTTTAATGGGACATTCAGAGATAAAATGAGTTTCTTAAAGATATTACGTATTAGCACTAGGAAAAGCACGCCTTGATTTTTCAGAATTTCGACTGAAATAAAATAAAGCAAACACACATTTATGTATACACACTTATATTTCCCACTCTGATATTCATATTAAAAGCTGATTTTTTTTAATTTTCAAAACGAATGTCTTAATATACTCAGTTAGGAAAATGCGAGCCACTTCATGAAAGTTAACTACCTTACATATTCTTTTGGCGTATTTTTATAATAGCGTTCAATTTTAGATGGAAGCGTTCAAGCACACGGATGTGTTTCCATTCGTATCTATCTATCCATCTCTCTCTCTCTCTCTCTCTCTATATATATATATATATATATATATATATATATATATATATATATGCCACCCGGCGTTGGCTGGTGAAAGATATGTTTAAAATTATATTTTAATCAGGACAGATTTCTTGTTCATTGCTATAGATTCAGTTCTCTATCAATACTTATATTGTGCATAATATACAGTAACAATTATGAAAAGAAAAACATCGACTAGAATTGAAACCAAAACATACACAACTTTAGCCGTATTTTTCTTCTCGGAACAGGGCCATAACGACGATAACTAGTTCAAGATTGACGTTGATTTACTTATGAATGTAGATTTGTGCATGCAAACAGATTTAGTCCACTACTTCTACCAAGACCCACTATTTTGCTTTGGATTTGTTCCTCTTCGCACTAACTACCGTCGAGAAAAAACTCAAGTCATAAGTTCGTTTCCGCTGCAAAAGAAAGAAAGCTGTTTTGTTTTCTTCATAGAATCGCCGAGACAGTCTGCAAGTTCGTTATATATTGCAAACTATACCTATAAATATGACACAAAAATATATCAAGTGCTTAGGCCTCCATTTCGGAAATTCAAACAGTTATGGGTTTCCAGGACAACACACATTTGGATTACTACTTTACGTTAGAGTAAGAATATTACATTTCTCTATTAGAATAAAATAAATTAATCTTCTGTTGTCCAGAGCAACTACAAAGTTCTATGTTTATTTGCTACTGAACGTAGTACAAATTAAGGCGACAATGTTTTCCTTTGATTTCTCCTACGTATTTCGTAAAAAAACGAGGCATATATCATTCAAGACACTTGACACTTGAATCTTGCTTTCTTTATCCTATTATTGAAGACGCACCATTATTACAAATTGGCGGTATATAATTTGTAAACTATTCATTCATCAAATATACAATTACGAAATATTTATCTCTTACAATAACTTGAATCATAAATACTTTTTATTAAAAATATTAAGAAAATGAATCTGGCATAAAAACAATTGTTAATATCTCATGTAAAAAATAACTCCCCAAAGAAAACCCAGAATTTGAAATAAAATATCTGAAAAGTTTAAATTTTATGTAAACACATAATTAAAATATTTTTTTAGATTTATTACAACCGCATTTAAAGGTGTCGAGTCAGTGAAGAATAATCTACTGACAGAATTCATAATTTTAGTAGGTTAATTACAATATTGACGAATTGAATTAGTTTAAATCTAAAAAGAGAGGTTTTCAGTGTGTGGGACATTTAACTACAATCTGCGGACTATTTCACGTAAATATCCGAGCGCATCTTGTGTTCAGAATTCTAAATGTCCCAAAGCCGCAATTATAGGTTTAACCTCCATTGGATGATTCACATCTTTCGTAGAGTTACGCATGTTTTATGAGGCTTCTTTTTAAAGAGAAAAAGAAACACTATTGATTAGTAAACAGTGCGTGTATTTTGCGAATAAAGACGTTTTTTATCGACGTGTTTAGCATTTTCCACTTGAATTTAAGAATAAAATGAAACGGAAAATATGCAGAAGTAATGTACCCAGAAGTTGTGAGTGAATGATAGTAATCTGACGGGAGATAAAAACAGAATATATATATATATATATATATATATATATATATATATATATATATATATATATATAAATGTAAATGTTGGTTTGTTCTAAACGAATAAAACCCTATTTCTACGTTACCAATTTATTTGAAATTTTCAGACAACCCATCTTTAGAGTCGAGGTATGTTTTTATGTTATTGAAATAAATTTACCTCGCGAATTATTAAAATATTAAATAAAATAAATATATTTTTTAACCGTTACTGCGAATCTGTTCTGTTGTAAAACTGAACTTCCGGTTCGATTCATTTCACAGCCACGAATTGACGAAAGATTTCATTTTCTGTTAACTCGATAAGTAAAAAAAAAACACAAAAAAACTTACTCATGCAGAGAGTGATCCGTGCTGAAATAATAATGTTATTATTTAAAAAGCCATTCTTAACATGGGGAAGGGAGGGTGTTTTGTACCTATTCTGTACTTTAACCTTGCAATTGATTAAAAAAAACACGATTTAAAAAATAGCGCGGGTCACTCTCTGCATTAGCACAGAAAAATGTTACTAAACATTTATTAATAATTTCTCACTTTTACAAACATTTTATTTTAAATTTCTTTTTAAATGACGACTTTTATCGACTTTTTTTTTTTAAATATCCCTCCCAATGGTCTTTATTCCGAAATCCGTTGTTAACATGGAGAGGTTGGGGGTGTTTATTCTGAAAGCCGTTCTTAACATTTGTGGAGGTGGACCTAATGTAAAAAAAAAATTAATTAAAAAAAAACAAACTAAATCATTTACTGATAACTTCTCACTTTTACAAATATTTTTTAATTTACATGTGCGGATGAACAAATTGTTGAATAGTGCGAAAACAAAACATTTCGGTCCACCACCACAATTTTCTTTTTTAAATGACGACTTTTATTGATAAATAAATTTACTTCTCTGCCACGGGCACTGACCCCCTCCTTTTTTAAATAGTATTTTCGGGTGGGTATGCTGACAACAAATATCAGTTAAATTTTGCGAATAGCCCCCCAACCTCCAAAAGTGGTGTTTATTCCGGAAGCTGTTCTTAAGATGAGGAGGTTGGGGGGTGATTATAAGGTGGATCTAATCTACAAAAAAACAAGTTGTTTATGCGCACATAAGCAACTATTTTTTTATTAACTTTTTTAAAAACTTTTTTATTTAAAAATTAGTAAATTTCAATGAATAGAATAATAAATCATTTATCATTAATATGTGTTTTTTGTTTTGTGTTGAATGAAACTTTTTTTTTCATTACAACAATAATGAACCAATTAGCCTTGACTGGGGGGGCTAAGGGAGCGACCATTAAATAATTATGCTCGTCGCCATGGAACTCAACGCCCAAGGAGTACCTAAAGTGGCACTTATGCACTTATGTTTCCGTGCTATTTTTTAAAATAGTATTTTCCTGTTAAATTCACATTTTACAATATGTTCTTCTTTTATTAATTTGTTAAGTGAAAGTACAGATAACCCGGTCGGTTTCTAATGCGAGGAAAATCAAGCCCCCCCCCAAAAAAAAGGGGTACTCTGGATAATAACAAAACATTAAAATTGCCTCAGTCTCGAAAGATTTCTTCTCTACTGAACAAGGAAACAAACGGTGAAGTGTAGTTCACCTTCTGTTTCTCTCCTCCTCTCTCAGTATCTCTCTATATCAATCTCTCCCTTTCCCTCTCTCAATCTATCTTTCTCTCTATATAACCCTCTCCATCTCTCTTTGATCCCCTTTCTCTCTCTAACTCCCTCTATCTCTCTCCTTTCCTCTGTTTCATCCCTCTCTGTTTCTAACTCTCCCCCTCTCTCTGTTTATCTATCAATCCATTTATCTCTCTATCTCCTTCTCTTTCTCTATTTTCCTCTCACTGTCTCTTTTCTATCTATATATCTTCCTCTCTATCTGTCCATCTCTAATCCCTCATCCTATTTTAGTCTCCTAAATTAATTACAGTGAATAAGGCATTGTCAAAACATGGATAAATCCTATTTTAGTCACCTAATTTACTGACTGTGAGAATAGAAGTTATTTGGAAATTACTGCTACCTTGAACAGCACCAGAAGTAACTGGTAAAACCTTTCTAATTAAATTGATTTTGGCAGCCATTTGGTAACAAAATGAAATAGCCTTAGCCCTTGCTGCATGAGGAATACCTGTGACCTTGCTGCCAAGTAGAAGAATTATTTATTCTACTTTAAAACATTCAATTTTTCAAAAATCTCATGTTCGACATCTCCAAAACATCCAATATGGGGAAAATATTGCAAAAAAGCAAACTTATTGTTTAGGATGAATGCAAAATGGTACGCAAAAAATCACTTGAGGCTCTTGGTCGATCCTTGCAAGATTTGCGTGGCAATTTCAGACCATTTGAGAATGCAGTAATATTGCTTGCAGGAGATTTCAGACAAATGTTACCTGTCATTCTTCAATCAACACCAGCAGATGAAATGAATGCTTGCCTCAAATACTCTACTTTTTTGTTCTATGTGAAGACATTAAACTTAACTCAAAATATGCATGTACAGTTGCAGACTGCTCGATCACCACAAAAACTTTTGCATCACTTGTGGAGAATTGGGTATGAAAAAGTGCCAGCTGGTCAGAGTTAAGGGCAAAATTCTTTGACTTTTAACTTCTGTAATTCCTGTAATTTTATTTCATCAAAAGAATAGTTAGTTTAAAAGGTTTTTGCAGATATTCAAATTATAAGAATTCCATTTCACTGAGTTAATGAGCTATTCTTGCAGGTCAATACAAAGGTGCCCATGAACTTAACGCTATAATTAAATGTAAAATTCCAAGTGAGGTAGTCAAATACAAATCCATCGACACTGTTGTGAAAGCAGATAAAGTGGTTAATTATCCAACAGTTATATTTGCCAGGGATGCCACCGCATGTATTGCAACTGAAATTTGGTGTACTAATTATCATGTTGTGAAATATAAACCAATCCAAGCTTTGCAATGGCACAAAGCTTGCAGTAAAAAAAAAAATAACAAACAATATCATAGAAACAACAATCTTAACAGGACCTTTCACAGATGAATATATCTTCATTCCATGCATTCCTATGATTCCACCGGATACACCATTACACTTTAGCAAATTGCACTTTCCAATTTTATTGTCATTTGCAATAACCATCAACAACGCACAGGGAACAATCTTTACAATTGTGGGCCTTACAGTTACACACTGACTGTTTTTTCACATGAATAATTTATATTACATATTCAAGAGTCACCAAACCGGAAAATCTCTATATCAGCTAAGAAAATGGAACAACAAAAAGTGTGTACCCATGCAAAATGGAAATTTAAACCTATAAGAAACATGCTTTTTCTCATTTTGGAACTTTTTCCATTGCGCCAATTTGAGCCACAGCAACGCGTGGCAGAGTACATATATATATATATATATATATATATATTTATATATATATATATATATATATATATATATACACATATTATATATATATAAATATATATGTATATATACAAATATATATATATATATGTATTTATATATATATAACTTAAATAATACTCGCGAGGGATATGACGTAGCTCTGATATTTTATTCATATAGGAAGAATTAAAAACATACGAACACACACACACGCATATATATATATAATTATATATATATATATATATATATACAGAGAGAGAGAGACATGAAAGAGGGAGAAAGAAGAAAATAAAGAATGGGGAGAGAGAATTGAAAAATATAGGTCAGTAGCGGGGGAACCCGGCGTTGCCCGGGTTTGGAGGTGCGTGTGTTAAAAAAAAGAAACGTTGGCAGGGTGTTTGGAGGTGTAAAAGAAAAAAAAAAACAGTTTTAGTAGGGAGGTAGGATTGAACCCCAGAGCCCTAAGGCGAATGTGGAAACCAAAGGGAAAAAGTAATACACCTAACTATCTCGACCGCGAAGGGAGAGAAATTGATAAGTGTGTTAAGTGAAGGCTTATAAAGGGAGATATACAGGGGCGAGGAAGTGGCGTGATTTTTTTACCTAGTTTTGCGCTGCAAGGGCAGTTACCGTTTCCCCCGCTTTTCGCTGTTCGAAACACACCGGGCTGGTAAAAGTCGGGCAAATTAAATACATACGCGACCCCGTTTCTTAAGTCGTAGATATTACGATTTAGACGTGATATTAAATGTTTTAAGAATAGGGCGAGCCGAGCCAGAAGGCCGACAGACACGTTTTGCAGACACACAAAAAGCGAACATACATACATACATGCATACACACATTTTCGCTTATATATATATATATATATAAATATAACACGGAAATTACATAATTGTCGATGCAATAATTTATTTCAACCTTATGGTATTTTCAAACATCTAAACTAGACAATTACATTTTTGATACTGATATAAAAAAAGAAAAAAGAATTGGGTCTCGACCGTCAAAAAACCAGAGAGGGTGGTATAGCAATTAACACACAAAATTAATTGCTTTCAGATATACATATATATATCTAGTATAAAGACATGAGAGGTCAATGTCCCTATACATATATGCCGATATATATATATATATATATATATATATATATATATATATATACATATACATACTAAAAAGGTATATATATGCATGTATATATATTATAAACATGTATACAGAAAAGGTGTGTATATGCATGTATATATATTATATACATGCATACAGAAAGAGAGAGAGAGAGATAAATACATAATGCATATTGGTCAGTTGATTACTATATATGTCATTTACATGTATTTTATGGGAATGTATTGAAAGTAATAATAATAATAATAATAATAATAATAATAATAATAATAATAACAATAATAATAACAATAATAATAATGATAATACATTTGAACTTAAATACAACAGATAATGACTGGACAGACGGAACAAACAGAGAAACGCCCGCCGAAGAAGTCTTAACCGTAGGAACTCCAGAAGAAAAAGAGCCACAGATCTTGGATACGAGAAACATAGAGACCGAGAGCCATGAAACAGAAGCTATAATACAAAGTGAAAATCAAGGAGACAAAAAGTGGAGCAAATACAGGGAACTGGCCAAAGAGATCTGAATAATAAAGAAAGTAAAGGTAACACCACTAATAGTAGGGACTCTAGGAACGATATTAAAAAAAACATTGGCACAAAAAAAGAACGGGAAAATTGCAATATGTGGAATACCAGAGAAGATATAGGGAGTTTTAATAATGAAAACTGCAGAAATTTAAGGAAACCCCTTGAATATGTAGACTAACACAGCACCTAAACTAAACACAAATTAGTCACAGAAACGGCTACAGAGTACAATCACAAAAGAACACTACATGAAATTATGAAAACTGAAACTGTATCACTGAAAAATACCACCCTTCTCTTTTTCCTTTGTGAATCGTCACCATACATGGGCACTACACCAAATAATGAGGAAACACCCAGGAGAAAGAGCATAGCCAGACCTCCGCTAGATTAATGCAAAGAGGACTAGGACCTTAGAGACATTATTGCCATCAAATTTCCAGTGAAGACCTATGGTCGCCGCCAACGAAAAATAAATAGTGAGCGGCTGTTGTTACAATGCGAAATCTTTTGCAAAGGTAATCGAAAGAGGTTGAGAGTAATTGGGAATCTTGCAAAATGTCTTGTTAATCAGACTCCAGGGAAGACCACAAGAGGTTTTCAAATAGCTATCTTTGATGATAGCTTATGTGACTTCGTCCAGTGAGTAAATAATAATAATAATAATAATAATAATAATAATAATAATAATAATAATAATAATAATAATAATAATAATAATTTCGTTTATGAACCTCCCCCTGGAAAGGGATGGGATTCATTCCCAGAGGATTTACCTAAACCCCGGCTTCAAACCAGGAGCTCCAAAGATCAAGGGTTTTCCTAAGGATGTTGGTGGTACCTATAATTGCAGAGGAGGTTTGAAGGCCACCTAAAACATCTAGGATTTGTAGTTTTTTTCAATTGTCCTTCTAGACGACTCCTAGTGTACCAACTACGACTGGGATTGTTTGTGTTTCCACCCCGTGTATGCGCCTTATCTCCAAGGGCAATGGAACATAATTTCTTCATTTCTCATTCTCCTTTTCTCTCACATTCCTGTCCCAGGTTTCTGAGAAGTCTACTATCTGCCAGTTTTTTGAGACCTTGTCAATGACGACCAAATCCGGACGATTATGTTCCAATTGCTTCTTCGTTATGACACTTCTGTCTCACCATACCTCTTCATTGCCATCCTCACTTGTTCTCACTTCATCAGGTACCTCCTCAAACCATTGTCCAGCACTCTTTACCCTAACTCTCTTACACACCTCATGCGACTGTGTCTTTTCCGGTGCTTTCTCTGGGCTAGTCCACTACACCCTGCTGCAAGGTGCGCAATTGACTCTGACGTATTTCACCAAATCCGGTATTCTGAAGCAACTTCCTCTCCTGGAACCGTTTTTTGAACAATCGTGTTCTTAATGCCTGCTCTTGTGCTGCACAAACAAAAGCTTCAGTACTCTTATCCAGCTATTACCATGCTCTCTCATCAGACATTTCTATATCTTGGAAGAACCTTCTATGCACTTTCTTCCTAGGTAGTTCCTCTGGCCTTTCTCTATCCATACGTTTTACATAATCAGCCTTGGTCTCACATACCTCAACTTCATTGACCGCAACCTTAAGCACCCACTCCTCACTTCTAACCACATGTTCCTTCAACGACATCTCCTCGGTTCTAACACAATCTTTTACATTTTCAATCGTCTCCCACCATCTTTCCTCTTTTAATACATCCTTGCTACGCTACTTAGAATGTGAAATATACTATACATTGCTAAAACTTTTCTAGTTTTGATATCCATGGCATGCAAATCCTTGTCAGACCATTCTAAAATTACCGCACTGTATCTCAAATTATTATTAAGAGAGAAAAACTGGGGTATAACCTTGGATCTGGTGACAGCCGCCTGAACCATCTACTGTTTATGGATGATTTGAAAATATTCGGTAGAAATGAAAAGGAAATAAAGAGACTGGTAGGACTTGTGGGGACATACTCAGAAGACGTTGGGATGGAGTTTGGGATCAGTAAATGTGCGGTGCTGGTGATGAAAAGAGCAGTAAAGGTTCATTTGAATGGAATAGTGCTGCCCAATTGAAAAATCATGAAAGAAATAGAAGATACAGAATATAAGTATTTGGGAGTGCTGGAGGGCGTGGGCATCATTAACATAGAAATGAAGGAGAAAGTCAGGAAGGAGTATCTTAGAACAGTGAAACTAATTGCAAATTCGAAACTGTATGGAGAAAACCTAATGAAAACAGTAAATGCATGGGCAGTCAGTGTTTTGAGATACAGTGCGGGAATTCTAGAATTTTGCACATGGACAATTTGAAACCGTTTCTCAAGAAAATAAAATACAGACTAATAAACACAATCAGAATTGCCGAATGGAGTTTGGTATGGAAACTGCTACATTTAAGAAGGGGTAAGTGCAGAAAACTGAATGCATAAGACTATCAAACCAAGACCGTATGGAAGCGTGCCACCTCACATGTTTTATTTTTCTGGAAGCAGACGCTATTAAAGCAACAGAAATATAAGAGAAACTTAGAAATAAATAGTTCGGAATAACATGCAAACATTTTTGAATAAAAGCTATTTCATAAAAAACTAATAAAACGGTTAAACACATTAGCAGTTTCACAAGTAAAATACTAAAACGAGTTAAAGGGTAGCCCAAATAAGCAATGAGGCATGTCGCCAAAAACTTATGACTATACACAATTTACTACTGCCAAAAGTTAATGCTCACTAACACTCAATAAACAAGACAGATGAAAAAAAAAGAGGAATGTTTTTTTATAGAAAACGGTGTGAATAACACGAAAAAGAAAAATAGAATAATACATAATGCAAAACATCGAAATGATGATTATTGCAGTAGAAGACGCTGAAAATGAATAAATCAGAAAACAGAGACAAGTCCTAAAACGAAGAAAATTAGTGGAAATACTGCTACAAACGCGATTTATAAGGAAAACAAAAGATGAGACATCTATATAAACAGATAACCTAAACAAATGTCCTGACTCACTAATAACAGCTGCACAAAATAACGCAGTTAGAAACAATCACATCAAAGCAAAGATCGACAAGATACTGTAAAAACGGCACATTCGGACTCGAAGTACATAGAGACGAAATTATGCACCACATGATAAGCAAATGAAGCAATTTTACTCAAATAGAATTTAAGGATAGACAACGTTTAGTGGTGAATGCAGTACACAATGGATTATACAGACTACTGCAGTTGAACACTCAGAAAATTGCAATGGCACAAATCAGCAGCAGAACTTAAAAACGAAAATCACAAAATTGTACAAACAGATAAACCCAATCACCCAAGAGGGGCAGGTGTTACGATAGTTAATAAGAAGGGAAAGTCCTGTCAGATCTAGAGTTCGCTGTTCTAGCAGCTAGAAAGTGAATATCAAGTAGAGGGGAAATAGAAAACTAAAACACCGAACTGGCCAAAAGAAGACTTGGAACTGGGAAAAACTAATTGACATTCAAATTTGTGTAAGGACTAATAGTATTTACCATCAAAGTAACCACTTAGAAAACAGTTAACATGGTGCAAATTCATTTGAAAATGTTATCGAAAGACGTGGAGAGTACTAGAAATCTTGTAAGACTTGTCGTCACCCAGAGCCCAGTTAGTAATCTGTGATGATGACCAGTGTAATCATTTCTTGTTAATACTACTCCTACTACTACTACTACTACTACTACTACTACTACTACTAATAATAATAATAATAATAATAATAGTAAAAATCTCAAACCACGTTGATGAAGAATAAGGAGAAATCAACATCCAAAGGAAAACTCAATCTATACATTAAGCGGTAATGGTGAAAACAGCTGAAATCTTAAGGAAACCTCTGGAATACCAAAACGAATTCACGGAAGCTACGAAAGCTATAATCTATTACAGAAATATAACAAAAAGATTGAGTAATACAACACAGATCAAATAAACATGAAACCGTAAAATACTAAGTTAATTTCTCTCTTCCCCACAATAACATAGTGCCATCAGAACGACAACAAATAGTCTAGAACAGTCAAGGAAATGAAAAGAACAGAGAGAAAAGGCACTAACAAGACCCCCCCCACTCCATAAGTGCAAAGTGGATTGGGGCGTTTTCGGAAGCAGATCGAGTGCCCAAATTCCGGTGAAGATCAATGATCATTCCGCGCGAAAAGTCAATGCTAAGTAGCTGTTACTATGATGGAAATTTATTTGCGAAGTCTATCGAAAGGTGTGAGAATACGCAATTATCTTAAGACACTTGTTGTCACAGAGACTCCGTAGAACACCATCACGTGTTGTCAGTGTGTATTATTTGGTGAGGGCCTGTGAAAAATAGTGTGTAATAATCATAATAAAAATATAATAATAATAATAATAATAATAATAATAATAATGAGTAGTAAAATGTGAAACCCGGCAAATTCATAAAATGACAAGAGACACACAAAATACATTACATGGCTACGAAAAAGACATCTAAACACTGAAATTCAATCACTACTCCAAAAGCCATAAGAATTATCAACGTTATACTATTTTACAAAAACTGAACCAGAGCAAATATAGACGCCTTAAACAATGAGACAAAAACGGTAAATCACATGATGAATTAAAGCTAACAAGGCCCCCTAAAATAAGAAAAGATACGGCTGTCTGGGAGAGGCAACACATTCGGAATTATGCAAATCGCTCTATTTTGAATCCACAAAAATTGTACAGATAAAAATCTGAGTTTATAATGGAACAGAACAATTACCAACCCGCTGGAAAGTGGAGATAGGCATATCTCAGCTTATTAAATAAATTATTTACTAATAGTTAACAAGAAAGGAACATTTCCCAACTTGTTGAATTTGCTGTGTCAACAGTTTAAAGGGTAAACTACAGGGTGTTCCAAAAGTCTTGGGCACATTTCAACGTTCATATCTGCTTAATGTGGCCAAGACTTTTGGAACACGCTGTACAAGGTTACAAAAAAAAGAAGCATTTACACTGAACTTGCCAAATCATCGAACGATATATAGGATATCATTAACGTCAGTATAATACGAACAAGCGTAGAACCATTTTTAAAATGCTTAAAACAATGGAAAAAGCCGAATATAAATTGGAACTAAAGCAAGTACTGAGGCTCTACAACTGTCAATCATTAGAAACACAGCTAAAACTTTACGGAAACATTTTGAATGCGAAAACTACCTCACTTATAGCACGCACGCTGGTCAGCCACCTGGAAGTTGCAATGAAATTAGAAAATAAAACATTAAAGAAAACGCAAACTAAAGTAAACTGACAGTATAAAATCTCGTAAACGAGCACCATTACCCAAACTCATGTACACTGCTAAAACACAAATGATTGTGACGGGTAAAGTATGATGGAGAGACCGAAGAAAGAGAACAATAATCAGACGCTCACTTTAAAGAAGCGAAAAGAACTGGCACCCTGGCAAGGTTTATTGATATTTAAAACTGAGATGATCAATAGTTAGCGCCAGCCGGAAGTTACGTTTAAGCTGTAATTCAATAACGCAAAATTATTTGCTCATCGAAAGAGGCATAAAGTTCCTAGGATGTTTTTTGTCCCTTAGAGTCCGGGTAAGATAACTGATTACTGTCCGAGAGTAGTTAAAGATAATGAGCTGTGTGTGAAATTTTAGTAAGTAACAATAATAATATTAACAACAAACCAGATCTTTATTCGAATATTTAGTGTATACATTAACCATGAATACCCGTCATCGCCATTTGAACTCCAATGAAGGCCAACGAACGTTGCTAGCAAGAAATCGATGTGTATAATGCTAAAACATTCATTGAAGGAGGGAGTGAGAGCTGAAAGTATGTGGGGGGGCTTGGTGTTACGCTGACTCCAGAGAACACCACTATTTATTATACATCGGCAATTGCTTATAATAATGATAACTATATGAAATTCTAAGTGAGTAAATAATAAAAACGATAAGAATACGAAGAACAATATGAGAACTTTGAAAAAAGAAAAGAAGAAAGAGAAGAAGACAAAGTAATGTAAGAATGGATACCCCCCTAAAAAAGAAAACGAAAGGAAGAAGAGAAGTTGAATCATACAAAATAATGAATAGCTTTTTTATGAGTGTAAGTTCATAAAGGGAGGTAACTGTAGCAGGAGATACGACACATATAAAATACATGAAAAGCTCAAGTGGTAAAAAATAAGTTAAGAAAAAGAAAGATCGAGATTAACTGACTTTCCGCCATTCGTACATCTGTCACAGGTTTTTCCTTTCTTAGCGTAGTAAAAAAATAAACACATACAACGTATTGGCAATAAATAAAGAAAACTGAAAAGTAACCAATAAAAAAAAAACGTACGAATAATACAACAAAGAGCTGAAACCTTGGTACATAAAAGGATTTTAGATTGACTGTCGGTGCAGGAAGAAAAAAATAAGTAGTCGTAAAGAAAATGGCGACGGGCAGACAGAAATAGTAAAAAAAAAAAAATCAGTGTTCCGTTTTGTTTTGAATGTTTGCTTCTGGAGATGATAACATTGATGATGAGGATTATGAAGTTGATGATGATGATAATGGCGATGATTTCCTTGACGCCATCTCCTTTTCGCCTCCCGGACAAGACAACTAGAGAGTCATTCAACAAGGGGTGCATAATCAATTTCTCATTTCCTTTAGCACGGAAACAGCTTTGCGAGAGTAGTTTCAATGAAAACAGATAGATTGTGAGCAGTTTAGTATTGTGGCTACGTCAACCTCGAATAAATAACTAAACAAATAATCGAAGGAAGAAAAAGAGAGAATAACAGGCACGTGTTAGTACTCTTGTATGTACGACATTTTATAGCATGTGGTTGTATCAATGTATCAACACATGCTTACGTGCTTACACGAAATGATGGAGAATGATAATAAAACTAAATAAAAAAACAAAGTCAGGAAATAGAAAGCGATTTATAAAAGGATATAAAAACAATAAAAATATTGCGTTTACTTGTAACAATTTATTTTAATCATAAATAGGGCAAGGTGAAACACAAGGTCATTTTTAAGGAAAAATTAAGCTTCTCAAAAACGGAATTTTAATAGTAGGGTAGAAATAAACACTGCTTCTGGTCATGAAGATATTGCTAAATTTGCCTGTTAGTAAAAACGTCTGATTATACTTCATTAAATCGGAAACGACATATTGCAAACAATCCACTGTAAACGATAAGCGAAAGGAAAGTTGCTACATTACCCGATGCTGATACAATTGTCAGTACATATATTTTCTCCGAAAAAGCATTTCAACTCGAATGAATGAAATCCATAATAGGCGACAGACCCAGACAATATAATCATATATACACGAAGACGAATTAAATGCTATCATTGTAAATGGAGATTTAAGACACGCAAAGTACACACAGCGTTTACATAATACAAATGCCTCTCCATATTTGCAATATGCATACACAATAACATACACACGCACCCATATATATGTGTGTGTGTATATATACATATATATATATATATATATATATATATATATTTAAGTGAGTGTTATCACCAACGATTGGTATGTTTTATTTATTATTATAGTATATTGGACCCAAATATATATTAATGATTAAAAAGTTAAAGAAACAAAAAAGACTCGTATGCACCAACAAGAATCAAAACTTAAACGTTTAGCTTACGATTAATTTTTCGTTTGACGGTCTTGCCTGAGCTATGAACACATGTTTGCAGCGAGACTGAAAATTAAAACATGAACCAATAGCGACTAAGTTACTCAGGCCTACTTGTAATGCCGTCGTTAGACATTTAATTGGCAAATTTAATTTCTTTTATTTTCACACATTTGTATAGATTTTCTCTGGCTAACACTCAAATATAACGTTTTGCATGTGATCGAATAGCGTATATATAATTTCTTTTTGTCTGTAGATTAAAAATGACAGAGGAGTTTCGTAGACAACATTTTAAATAAATATATATACGCATATATAAATATGTATAGAAAGAGGTTTGTGTTTTCTATAACCTTTAAACGCAAACATTACGCGAGTATAAATCATGTAGAATATCTGCATGGATATAATTACACGTAATAATTAACTAAAGAGTATCATCCCATAAAAAAAACGAAAACAACCAATAGACATTTAATTA
The DNA here is from genome assembly GCF_053919585.1 of Euprymna scolopes. NCBI lineage: Eukaryota > Metazoa > Mollusca > Cephalopoda > Sepiida > Sepiolidae > Euprymna > Euprymna scolopes. The sequence goes on along the minus strand of NC_136489.1, from coordinate 78,262,290 downwards.
AAATGAATGTTTAAAATATGCAAATTATCTATATATTTTGTTAGTGAATGCAATTTCACGACCAGTATATAACATATGTTGTATGTTGTTTTTAAAGAAATAAAAAAAGGTTTGCTTTTCTGTAGTATTTGTTCTGATACAACGCTTACGTTAATGTGTCCTTGGTCGATGGAGGGGAAACCCTGTATACTTAGACAAATATTATTTTGGTCCTCACCAGAATGTCGCTTTTGTCCTTTTTTGGTGAGCTGGTTTTCTCCCACCTTAAAAACGACCTTGTGTCACATTTTGATTTCGTGGGGAAGCAAATTAATACCAATAAACACAGAAAGGGGTTTTTAATATGAACACCAATAGAAAGAAAATTATAAGATTTTAGATATACTAGCAGGTAATCCAACATTTTTCGGTCGTAAAATACGCGTAAATGTGATATTTAGATTAATACAGATTTCGTATTTAGTATTATATTATAATGAACCCAATATATAGTAATTATTTTAAAAAGGTTTAAAAAATAACTCGTACTCCAGTATCGAGAATCGAAACCAGAATATTTTGCTTACGATTTCTTTGATGTTAATGGCTGATCTATGATGACATGTTTGCTGCAAGACTAAAAATTAAAATATGAACCAACAGTTACAGCGTTACTCATGCATATTCGGTATGCCGTCGTTCGACCTTCACCTGGCAAGTATCATTCCTTTAGTGTTCATACATTTTCCCCGGCTAAAACCCAAATATGAAGTCTTTTATGGGTTCGAATACCCTATATATGAAGCTTAATGTCTATTGATAAAAACTGACCGGGAAGTTTGGTGTGCAAGTGTGCAATTTAAAAAAAGTATATATATATATATATATATATATATATATATATATATATATATATATATATATTCATTCATAAATATATACAGAAAAGAGTTTGTGTTTGCTGTAACCCTTTTACTAAGATATGACGCAATTATTGATCATGTAGAATATCCGCATGATTATAATTACACGTAATAGTTAAGTAAAGATGATCATCCCATAAGAAAACAAAAAAAAACTAATGGGGAATTAATTAGAATGAATATTTAAAATAATATGCAAATTAGTTAGATCTTTTGAAGACGAATGCAATTACATGAGCCATATATAACTAAGTTCTATGTTCTTCTAAAATATAAATCTCCCCTATCTGTTTAATATATGTACGTATTCATATATATGTATGTCTGTATCTGGCTATAACTTTCGACGGAGGCGACAGATTTTCACGAGACCAATATTCATTTGCAAAAAGGTTTATATATATATATATATATATATATATATATATATATATATATATATATATATATATATATATAGAGAGAGAGAGAGAGACGGAGGAGGACAGTTTTATTTATACAATCATATACTTCCAGAGGAGATATTAGATTATTAATCGTAAAATCTAGGAACAAATTTGCCTAAGAAAGATGGTATTTTTTGGGTCTTTTTATTAATACATTAATATAGACAACAACAAAAAAACGTATTTTTATAACCTTATGACGTAGCAGCTTTTGAGATTTTATGATTGAAACACTCCCATGAATGTGTCACTTATGTACACGTTTATATAATTATAAAACCCTCGGCATATTTCTCTGCGGCACCTCTATTTCTTTCTCCTTCTCTCGCTGAGTAATATACTGGGAAAACTGTATGTAATATTTACAAACCTATTGTTATGCTTATGCCTTCTCTTTGTTTCAATTTAGATCATAGTTTGAGTTCGTAAAATGTTTAATATTTTTTATTTAAGGTTAATAGGTTGAAACAAACTTGGCGGCATGCAATGGAACCATTTAAAAATAATTATAATTATTAATCTCTCACATTATCTATGAATATAGCTCTAGGTAACTTCTAGGTAATATGTAGTTTATCATATATCTGCAATACTTCGAGCACAACACTTTTTAAATATATTAAACTCTGTCTTGCGGCAGTCATTTAACTAGGTAAAAATAGCAATAGTACCAGAAAGTATGGTTTGTCTTGCACAAATCCTTCATCATTATAACCAAATCATCTGTGTGGTTTTCCGAGCGAATAGCGCGGACCTTAACGACGAAAACAAGGGGAGTATTCATAATTTATATATATATATATATATATATATATATATATATATATATATATATATATATATGCCACCCACTTTATATTAATTGTGGTAGAAAATTAGCCCGAAATCTTAACTCATTTTTTTCAGTTTGCTACATGAGTTCCCCTCGTTTCATAAAGAAATTTGTTCTAAAACATTTTAGATATTTGACAAAGTGGTGTATATCATTAGAAAGCATGTAGTCTGTTCTGCAAGATAATGGTCATCGTTTTATGCGCATTTTTTTTTCTCGTTTTTCCACACCGTCAAATGGATTTTTAAGTAGATAAAAAATCACATTTTCGACACCTTCTTCTTATCGCCTTTAATCAAGATCAAAAAGCGAGTGAAGTGACCAAATATATTTGTGCCGTATATGGAGAAAACGCGATATCTAGGAAAACGCTTCAAGTTTGGTTTATCAGATTAAAACACGGTAATTTGGTCCTCAATGACTTATTGTTCCAGAAGACCAATCAAGATAACTAACTCGGTGTTCTTCTGAAGGAAGATAGTCGTTACACATGTAGAGAATTGGATGAAAAGATGAAGTGAGATTTAGCGATAATTTCACGCCACCATCAGTCGATGGGATTCACACAAAATCTCGGAGCTTGGGTCATACATGAACTTACTTTTGTTGTTAAAATTTCTCGATTTTCTTCAAAATAAAACGGTGGAACTTAGGCAACAACCTACTCATTTGGATATATTTATTTACAGTTTAATAATATATGTTTTTAATTTACTTACTGTATAACAAGTTCTATCTTTATTTTTTTTGTAATCAAACTGATGGTTAGAATATTGTTCTGACAGGCGGGCGTGGATTTAATACACACTCGAAGAGAAATAATTACAGCACTTATTCGTGGTCGATATTTATTTACTCCCCCACCGAGCTATTAGGCACAAGGCCGATTTTTAATGTAAGGAGTGAAGGGGAGGGGGAAGGGAAAAAGGGACCAGATTCCGAGAGGTGGGAAATGGAAGCTTGATAGTGATTGTTCAGCTGGTCCATGTAGGGTTGCCCCTACATGGACCAGAAGATTGCCACAAGGACAATGGTCTTTGCTTGCAACATCTGTCGGAACAGATACTACAATTTAATCTAGGCCCGAAGGCCGTAAAGGTGCCCCCGCGAGGGAGGCGGTCCACTGATTCGTGGTCTGATGATGAGGGCTGCCGACTGGTAATACGACGGTTGTAGGTTTGATCCTCCGCTGGGATGGGTGTATGTCGAGCCGCACTGATGAGTTGTGATACAAGAAACCAGTACTGTATGTTGATGACAATTTATATATATATATATATATATATATATATATATATATATATATATATATATATATATATATTATTTTGTACAACGCTGACCTTTTCACCTCTTCTGACATGAAACATTTAACTTCAAAATTCCATGACCTTAAGATTTTACTCCCCTATTCTTTAATTGTAACGAATATTCACTTGATAATGTAATAAATCTCCCTCCTATGTACCTTTACGCTTCATCTTCTTTATTTATATATATATATATATATATATATATATATATATATATATATATATATATATATATATATATATATACTCTAAGTTTTTCATATTAAATCGTTTTTAATATCAATATATGTATATATATGTATGTATATATATATATATATATATATATATATATATATATATATATATATATATATATATATATATATATATACATGTTCCATCTCAACCAAACCATATTATTGTCATATATTGTTTTATTCCATATATAAAGGGGAAAGGCTTTTATATAGTTCGACAGACAGACAACTCGGATTTGTTTGTGTTTGAACATGACTTGTACTATTCCGTAATGGTTTTAGAAAATGTGATTCTGTTATTAGTTGTCAACGTAACCGTTCGTTCAAAGTAGTCTATACAAATAAAGAAGGTGTTTGCACACATACTTGTATCTAAGTGCTAGCACAAAGCTGTCGTATTAAAGTGCGCTACAGAAACTAGCGATGATAGAAAGAACAACAAAAACATAGCGAGAAACAGTCAGAGAGAAAGCTTTGAATAGGAGAAAATAAAAAGAAAGGAAAAAGGTAGAACACTTGTATAATTTTAACTTATATTGATTTTAACAGGGACGCCTTTTCCACGTCCGGTGTTTGTAAGTGTGTGTTCTCGCGCATTCGCTTGTGCCAGTCTCTGCATTGTTGTGCAGTCGTTCGTGTACGTATGTAGACGTGCGCAGGCATTGATGACGTGGAAATCGTTTTAAATGATGACTATCTACATTAACGAATAACTAGTCGCTTTAAGTCAATTTGAATAGCGGCTTTTAACTGCGGCTTCCGACTTAGCAAGATTCGAGACTCCATCGATACAGAATGCGGTGAACAGCTATTAAAGGAACGTGGAGTTATGTGTGACGGCTTTTGTAGGTCGCGTTTGATGCTTCTATTGTTTGTAGGAGTCTGTCTCGAAAACGCATAAGACACACACACAAACACACTAATATATATATATATATATATATATATATATATATATACAACAAAACCACATACACACACACACCCATATATATATAATATATATATCTTTGTATTAACGTTTTGTCTGCTTAGTTACATATAATTTAGTGATCGAATCGTACCACCGATCCAGTAACTTCATACGACTTTACAGAAATGGTTATTTTGATTTAGAAACGATAATAGAAGAAACATATAATATATATATATATATATATAATATATATATATATGTGTGTGGGGGGGTATTTATATATATATATATATATATTGTGAATTTAAAAACAAATATATGGGATTAAGCTGCACAGAATCATACATGTTTCGTTTTTGTGAAGCATTGACAGGCTCTTATATATATATATACACACACACACATACACACACCACACAACACACACACACACACACACATATATATATATATATATATATATATATATATATATAGTAATTTATAAAGTATATATGCTATTAAGCTATACTGAATATTCGGCGTTTCATCCACTCTAGGACTCCTAAGCCTGAGGAGTCCTAGAGTGGATGAAACGCCGAATATTCAGTATAGCTATATCGCCATACATACTTTATAAATTACTAACTAGCTCTACCTTCGTATTGAGCACTTTTGACGTAAATACTTAAAGTTTACGCAAGAATCTATACTTTCGTATATTAATTTTTTGTGAGTAAATTAAGTAGTTATATATATATATATATATATATATATATATATATATATATATATATATATATATATATATATATGAATGCATACAAGGCTCCCATCGCTCCTGGGATTTGTAAACAACTGTCAAATTAGTAGATAGTCTGCAACAAAACAAGAAAAATAGTTTTTATCGAACGGAGACAAAACCATGTTGTCTTTTCTAGGGCTACACACGGTAGACAAGCTTAGTCATCAGAATGCAATTTGCAATTTCTCTGATTTATTCGGGCGAAATAAAAGGATGTATTACTTTTGGAACGTACCTCATAATAATAATAATAATAATAATAATAATAATAATAATAATAATTCTGATTCCATTTATCACCGTCTCTCTGAAAAGGGATGGGATTCATTTCCAAAGGATTTCCTTTAATCCCGGCGTAAAACCAGGAGCTTCAACGATTAAGGGTTTCCCTAAGGATGTTGGTTGTACCTATAAATGCAGAGGTCTGAAGGCCGCCTAAAACATCGGGGATTTGAAGCTTTTTCAACTGTCCTTCCAGACGACTGATACTACTCCTAGTGTATCAACTACTATTTGTGTTTCAACTCCGTGTATACGCCTTATCACCAAGGCCAATGGATCATAATTGCCCCACTTCTCATTCTTCTCTTCTCTCACATTCTTGTCCGAGGGTACTGAAAGGTTTACAATCTGCCAGTTTTCGAGACCTTGTCAATGACGACCAAATCCGGACGATTATGTTCCAATTGCTTGGTCGTTAAGACACTTTTGTCCCGCCATACCTCTACCTTGCCATCCCTTCTTGTTCTCACTTCATCAAGCACCCCTTCAAACAATTTTCCAGCACTATCCACCCCAACACTCTTACACATCTCCCAATATATCCGGAAACCCATGCAATCGTGTCTTTTGCGGTACTCTCTCTGGGCCAGTCCACTACACCCTGCTGCAAGGTGCGCAATTTACTCTGAGGTCTTACCACAAATCCGGCATTCTGCAACAACTTCCTTTCCTAGAACCACTTTTTTAACAATCGTGTTCCTAATGCCTGCGCTTTTGCTGCACAAACAAAAGATTCAATACTCTACCCAGATACCCAGCTCTAAGCCATTGCCATGATCTTTCATCAGACACTTCTGCTATATCCTTGAAGAACCTTCCATGCATTTTTTTCCTATCCAGTTGCCCTTTCTCTATCAATACGTTTCACATAATCAGCCTTGGTCTCACATACCTCCACTTCATTGATCACAACCTTAGGCATCCACTCCACACTCATAACCACATGCTCCTTCAACATCTCCTCGGTTCTAACACAATATTTTACACGTTTAAATCCTCTCCTACTGTCTTTTCTCTTTTGATACAGCCTCGTTATACTAATCTGAATGTGAAATATACTATACATTGCTAAAAATTTTCTTTTTTATTTGATATCCATTGCATGCAAATCCTTGTCAGACCATTCTAAAATTCCCGCACTGTATCTAAAAACACTGACTGCCCATTCATTCACTGCTTTCATTAGGTGTCCTCCATACAGTTTCGACTTTGCAATTAGTTTCGCTCTTCTAAAATACACCTGCCTGACTTTCTCCTTCATTTCTCTGTTCATGATGCTTACATCATCTTACACTCCAAAATACGTATATCCTGTATCTTCTATTTCTTTCATGATTTCTCTATTTAGCAGCACTATTCCATTTGAATGAAACTTTACTCCTCTTTTCATCACTAGCACCGCGTATTTACTAATCCCAAACTCCATCCCAATGCCTTCTAAGCAGGTCCCAACAAGTTCAACCAGTCTCTCCATTTCCTTTTCATTTCTACCGAATATTTTCAAATCATCCATAAACAGTAGATCGTTGAGTTATACCCCAGTTTTTCTCTTTTCAAGAGGATGCTCAGTGGCATCATTATCATTACCAAAAAAAAGTGGCGATAACGAATCTACTTGAAATATTCCAGGTTTAATGCCAATCTGCCCCATCGTCTTTCTGTTTGCTGTCAGCACAGTTTTCCATTGAGCCATACCTGTCTCCAAAAAGCCCTCCAACATTCTCAGCCACATTCATCATCAATAATGTTTCACGTATCCATGAATGAGGAACCATGTCATAAGCCTTTCTGTAATCGATCCATGCTACGCTCACATTTCTCTTCTTCTTCGCATGCTGCATTATCAATTAGTAGTTGCTTTTGGTAAGTCTCGAGGCTTCCCGGCTACCCTTCTCTTCGTCAGGAAAACACCATTATTCTCAAGATATTCATAAATTTACTTCGCAAATATTCCAGTCAACAGTTTCCACATCAGTGGCAGACATGTAATTGGTCTATAATTATTGGGGTTTGTTACCTTTGCAGGATCTTTCCTAATCAGTGTTGTTCCTCCCTTCACAAGACAATCAGGGACATTTCCCAACTCTACATCCCTTTGCAGGTCAGCAGCTTTAGGTGGATAAAGGCATGGAAACCGTTTAAACCAGAAGCCCATCACTCCATATGGGCCAGGTGCCTTCCAGTTTGTCATCCTTCGTATGTCAGCCTTAATGTCATCGATGTTTCCCTCAACGTTCTTCATTTGCTACATTTCTGATAGCCTTGCTCTTAACTCTCTCACCAGTTATCCTTCTCATTATATCGCCATTCGAAAGACTAAATCCCACTCCAGAACTTCCTTGCATTTTTTGCATTTGGAGTATTGTTTTTCCCCGCTTATTTACTACCATTTAATTCTTTATACAGCTGAGATTGATTGTTCCGGAAAAAGTTGTTCTGCCGAAACGCAACACTTTTTCCGACAAAGTTCCGAATTTTCATACCACCAGTGTGGATCTTCTCTTTCAACATTGTTAGAACACTCATGGTTCTCTTTTCAAGCAATCTACACCTCCTTTCAAGCTCGTCCTTAGTTCTCTGTCCTAGTTAATCTCCTTTTCTTATTTTTTCGATTCTAGCAACGTCTTTCTGCCGTTTAATACTTCCCTCAAGTCACCTCTGCAAGTGTAGCCTTCTGTCCTTCATTTCTCTCTTTTTCCTCTGTATTAAGCCAGGACGATTCGGAATAACGTATGACGCCGCATACAGGAGCCTGTTAAGTTTCGTAATCGATATGTTCTTTCTTTGACATTTCCTGTTCCAACTTCTTTCCTGTCTTGGGACCTTCTCTGCCAATTCTCACTTCCCCTATATCCAGCCACATCCTCAGAATTTCGAACAGTTATATGAGACGACAGGACCCAATCTGTTAACTGGTGGGACACCTACCGGACGTGAGACCATCGCAAGATGTTCCAGCCTCATTTTCGTCGTTATTTTCGATATTTTGATTTGGCATTCTCCCATAAATGAGGTTAGTGAATTTTAGGTTACACAACCACCGATAGTTTTATCGACACACCATCTCTAGGAGGGTTCCCTACCAAGGTTAAAGATCCCCTCCCGATCTTTCTCCACCACCACCACGGCTATTACCATTACCACCGCCAACAGCAATAGAAATAAAATCTACAATGATAATAATAACACTAATATCGGTAGTCATAATAACAACAACAACAACAACAACAACAGCAGCAGCAATGACAGCAAAACAACACATACAATTACAGCTACAGTAATAAAAACATGCCACCACCAGTACAACCACCACCTCTATTACTAATAGTAATAAAAATAGCAATACTATTAATAACCAATAAAGTTACTTTTTTCTCTCCAGTTCAAACAGTCCCAGCAAATGTCATGCATTTTTCACCAGTGACCACGAGGATGACAAGTCACAAATTTATACATATTTACGAGTAAATAAAATAAACAAATCCGTTACATACGTAAAGTCTCTGCGAAAAAAAAAATGTTTCTTGTTTTTCATATTAATTCAGACTGTCCCAAATAATGACATGCATTTTCCCCAGTGACCACGATGATCACAATTAGGCAGAAATTTACACATTTTTACGAGTAAATAACATAAACAAATCCTTTACATACGAAAAGTCTCTCCGGAAAAAAAAAAAAAAACGCTTTTCTTGTTTTTTTTTTCGTATGAATTCAGAAAGTCCCAAATAATGGCATATATTTTCCCACTGCAACCACGACGATCACAAGGCACAGATTTTAATATTTTTACGAATAAATAACATAAACCCATCCTTTACACATGAAAAACGTCTCCGGAAAAAACAAACGCTTTTCTTGATTTCTTTTTCGTATTAATTCAGACAGTCAGAAACAATGACATGCATTTTTCCACTGCAACCACAAATGTTTAAATTTGTGCCTTGTGGTGGTGGTGGTGGTGGTGGTGGTGGTGGTGATAATGATTATGATGATGATGATGATGATGATGATGATGATGAAAAGAACACAAACGGAACGAGTGACGCTAATATACACAACCAGGAATTTCAGTTAGTATATTCGAATGGAGTTTGATTTGGAAAAAATGCGCACTGAGATGAGAGAACACGGTTACTATGATATCTGCAATGTTTGGAAATATTGAAAGCAGAATCTATCAAAGCAAGAAAAATGGAAGATAAAGTTGGAAATGAATACTTTAATATTACAAGAAACTCCTAAAACAAAACCACACAGTATAAACCTAATAAAGAGCAAAAAGGAAAAAGCAGTGCTACTAGTAAGGTATTATGAACCGGTTATAGGCTCGACCAAATAATAACTGAAGCATCTTGATCAGCAGACCAGAAACCTAATAACCATGTAATAGTATTACTCCCAACATGAGATACTGGGCTATTTTATGTGAAAAAGAAAGACGGTAGAAAATGACTGGTTCATATTATATAATTGGAATTGATTACTGAGGTGATTATTATTTATTAATTATATTTATTGCGGACTATTATCCTCCTATTTTCTTAGTTGTTTCACGACATTTCAGCCAACTATTCCCCCGGCCTTCTCTGGTGGTTAGTTCCACGGGATAAGAACTCTGAATTTCCTAACTGCAAATATTGCCTTACTTAGTTGATGTCGTGTCATCACGTTTTGGCCAAGTAAGCCTCTGGCCGACGTTGGATAGGATTGAAACCGCTATTTTCAGACGATTCTTACTTGGAACCGTAGAGATTCAACGTCTGTATCAACTATGATGAGACGACGACAACTACGGAAGGCAGTAATTGCAGTGGATGCAGTCAGGAGATTCAGAGTTTCTGTTCCGTCGCGGTTACCACCTGACGATGAGGATAATAGTCAGCAATAAATAAAATTAATGGCTTGTTTGAATATAAGTTGCGTGCATGACACAAAATAGTAGAAGAATAAGTAATGCAAAATAAGAAAAGCATATCTACGCAGCGGGAAACAGTGAAAAAATGGACAAGAGAGAAAGCAGAGACACAAGCGATAAGAAAAGAAAGGAGAAATGGCGAGCTAAAAATTTATACGGGCGATTCGCAAAGATCACAAAAGCTGAGACCAATTAAAATGTTTGGACATGACGAGTAAAAGAAAACCTAAGCAGAGAAACGGAATACCTAATGAAAACAACACAAGATAAAGCAATTAGACATAACCCAACCAAAGCAAAGTTTGACAAGACACAAGGAAACAGCAAATAAAGACCATGTGGACATAGGGACGAAACGAGCAATAAGATAATAAATGTATGCAACAAACTAGGACAAATTGATAAGAACAGACATGTTCGAGTGAGGAGAACAACACACCGAGGAAAATACAAACAACTGCATCTTAAACACACATACAAATGGTACAAGCATCAACTTGCAGCAGTAGTTAAAAACGGAAGTCAATTAATCCTGTTGGACTTAGACATACTAACAGATAAAACCATGCAACCAAGAAGACCCGATGTCATAATAGTTAACAAGGCGGAAAAATACTGCCATATCGTAGATTTCGCCGTTCCAGCAGACCACAGAGTAAGCAACAAGGAAACAGAGAAGTGGAGCAAATACACGAAACTGACCAGAGAGCAAATAGGAAGATGGAAGATGAAGAAAATAAAGATAACACCAATCACAGTAGGAGCATTAGGAACAACCCAGCAACTCTTTTAAAAAAGAATAGTAGAGATTGGAATCAGAAAGATCGCTGAAAATAGACAATCGATAACAATAATTAAAAATATTACGGAAAAAAAAAACTTGAATGCATAAACTAATACACGTTTCACACGCTAAACAGACATATAGAAACTAAAATAAAACTTAAAACGCAAACAAAACGATAAAGAGACCCCATATAGCATGGATAAATTTTAAGCTATGTAATTGTGAGTTAATCCCCCGCTCTCCAGTAGAAAAAAACGGTTGCTTCATCCGGATTCCAGTGAAGGTGAATGGCTGTTGCCAGCAAGAAATCTACGATAAAAGTTGTTGCGATAACGCAAATTAATTTGCAAAGATTTTAAAAAAATGTTGCGAGATTTGTGGTCAAGTTGTGCTAGAGGAGAAGTCATTGATAATGGCCTGTGTGCTAACTCCTACTTATTACAAATAAAAACAACATTTTTGCAATACAGACAATACTGGAAGTAGTTCGGTACAAAATAAGCAATTATTTCATTCTCTGTTTCTGCGCCGTGTCTGCATTTAAGCCTATTGTAAAAATAATGTCAAAGATGCTCCTAAAATGTTCTGTTTCATTACATCTGACCTATTGTCCAGAGACGTGTCAGCTGGCTAAGATCTCTCTCTCTCTCTCTCTTCCTCTCTCTCTATATATATGTATATGTGTATATATATATATATATATATAATTAAAGGTTATACTTAATCGATTTAAAAATTTGCTTTATATTAGTGTTCTGTTTTGTTGAATTTTTCTCTATAAAATTCTCAAATATTTGTAGATATATTCATATTCTTAGGTTGCACTTCTTACTAGATAATATACTTTTACATGAAAAACGGACTATCTCTGTGCGTGTGTCCGTTCGCTTTTACTTTTTCAAAATGCATCTCTCCCAATAAACCAGGTCGAAGCGTGTAGAAAAGAAAGGCCTAATAATTTTATGTTTTTGCAGACCGTCGTTGTGTGTGTATATATATATATATATATATATATATATATATATATATATATATATATACATATATATATATATATATATATATATATATATATATACATATATATATATATATATATATATCTTTAAGTGAGTATATTTTATGATCATGGGAGAAGATTCTTTGCTAAACTACTCAGTCAACTTTAGGTTTATAGAATTGAATCTTAATATAAAACGATTAAGACCCGTGCAACAAATCCGACTTTTATTTTAGCAAGTAAAACCAGCTGCGATGTAGTCAATAGGGAATAAAATGAGACTTAGCAAATGTTAGTCATCTTATACATATATATACATTCGTTTCATGGTAACTATTTCTCATCCACCAGACTATAACTCTGACAGTAATGACTAATCATGGCACGCTAAATGTTTGTGTTTCGAGTTCAGTTGATGGTATCCACGTCTATTTTACTTTGCTTTTGAAACCACTATTATAAATATGGTACAATAATCTAATCATTTAAAAATTGGATCTATATTAATAAATACGAAATTTGCATACATAAAAATATTATATTAAAGTATATTTCACGGATAGGAAATACGAGACTGCCTATTAATATTTAATATTTAATATTTAATTTTAAGTCGCGTGCAAAGCGACTCTATAAATCATTCTGTCGGTTATTCGGTCTGTCGGTCTGTCCGTAACACTTTTGTACTTAGCCTGTTTGGTTAAGATGAAAGGTCTGTTGTAAATAGATGCTGTTCTCTTTTGGCCAAGATCAGATGTAGTATCTGTTGTGGTAGATATTGCAAGCAAAGACCATATGTGGGGCCTACCTCACATATAAGACCTTGGTCAATGTAAGGGCACCCTTCATACCAATTGTCACTATCCAGCTCCCCTACACTCCGGGGATTTGGTCCCCATTTTCCCTTCACTCCTCACATTAAAAATCGGCCTTATGCCTAATTTGCTCGTTGGGGGAGCAAACAAATAACTTTTATTGGCCTTTTGGCAAAGATCAAAGTGTAGTATCTATTCCGGCAGATACTGCAAGCAAAGACCATATGTGGGGGCAACCTCACATATAAGACCTTGGTCAATGTAGGGGCAACCCTTCATACCAATTGTCACTATCCAGCTCCCCTAATGCCTGGGGAGTTGGTCCCCATTTCCCCTTCACTCCTCGCATTAAAAATTGGCCTTGTGCCTTATTTGCTCGGTAGGGGAGCAAATAAATACCCTTTTCTTGGCCTTTTTCCCAAGATCAAAGTGTAGAATCTGTTCTTACTAAATGCTGTACTTATGTTTGTAACTTTGTGATATAAAGTGGGGAGTCACTTTTCTGAATTAATTTAATGTAAAATGATTCCCCACTTTATAACCAGTCAGTCTCAAAGCCATTCAAGTCATTCTCCACATCATTCAAGTTGTTTATGAAGGATTCCAGTTATTCTAAGCATTCAAGTCATTCTTAAGGTCATTCAATTCATCCTTAAGCTTATTAAAGTCATTCTAAGTCATTTACTTTTTATTTATTAAGTCATTTCAGCCCATTTTTCGGTCATTTAAATTTATCTTTAAGAATTCCATGCCAATCCTACATTCACGCGTTCATTCATTCATGTCAATCCTTTAAATTCATTCATTACACGAGAGCACGCGACTAATGGCTATCGGCCTTGTCACTATGATAATAATTGTTAATGTCAATATCTTAATCGTTATATTAAGCATTTTTAAATTAATTATTACTTTTTCATTGTAATCTCAACATTTAATATTCATAACTCTCCTTCTTCCTGTATATATATATATATATATATATATATATATATATATATATGCATACATACACACACACACACATATATATATACATATATATATATGATTCTAGTTATTGGAATTACAACTAAATAAATTGGATCACATACAAGTAATTATTGAAATTACATTTATTTTAATGATTACTACTTACTTTACTTTATTTTTTAGGATTATTACTTATTTATTATTTTGCCCTATTCATTATGTTTCTATAGTACTTTCTATATGTTAAATGTTCTTCATTTTTCTTATATTTCAATATTATAGATTTTGTATAAAATTCACTTTACTTTATTTAATTTTGTTCAAATATTATCTGTTTCAAATACACATCCTACATTAGTGGTTTTGGATATTTATACAATATTTATGAAATGGAGTAGTAGACTATGCTCTATTAAAGGTTCATATATACTATAAAAATGTATATATTTGCCGTTTTAAATCCAATATTCTAATTCTCCAATATTCTGCTTTTTGGGGGGGACGTAATACAAAGGCCTGATATGCACATCGCATTACATATTCCAAATCGTTTCATTAAACAATTGTCTTCTTAGAAATCTTTGAAACTTATATAAGTAATTTTATTCATCTAAATTAAAATACATTTAAACATGCCGTCGAGATGTATAGTTCCAAAATGCCGAGTTAACTACGAAAATGGACCAAAAGTTACCGTGTTTTCACCCCCCCCAAAAAAAACAAGGAAATAATTTACCAGTGGATTAATGCAAAAAAAGGAAAGGATTTTACTCCATCTAAATACAGCACAGTTAGTGTTAAAATGTTTGAGATATTTAAACAAAAACAAACATAACGCGCCATTTTTTTATTTATTTTTTAGAACGTATTTTAAAATAAAAATGAAAGTATGTATATAAAAAATGAATTTTACATGTAATTTAAGCTATGTGCTGAAATAATGAATTATTAGTTAGCAACTTATTTAAAATGAGGAGTATGGATAAAATATTATGTACTTTCACCTAACAATTTAATAAAAGCGATATCGTAAAAACGGTATTCTTTTTTTTAAATAGTTCTAAATAAGAAAAATCATTTATTCTTTTAGTTCAACTATGTTACTGTGCACGATTTATATCAGCGTGAAATAGATTAAACTTTTTTTTAAAAAGTTTATGACCGTTTTTGTTATCCCAAAAGTTATTAATAATTATTTGTCGAAAATGTCGTGGCCCTGTAGGTGTCAGAATTTTGGAGAACATACTTCCAAAATAAACTATTAAAATTGTTTAAAAAATAATAGAAATATTTTTTTTTTATTTAAAAAAAATGTGTTTACAAAATGCCGGCAATAAAAATAATATTTCTATCATTTTTTAAACAATTTTAATAGCTTATTTTGGAAGTATATTCCATAAAGAAAATAAACAACCCACTTTAAACGGAGAAATTACAAGTCTTGTATATGTTATTCGCGGTTTTGTGTTAGGGTTGTCAAAAATTCCCCCAAAATTCTGATACTGGTAGTGGCGCTGTAAACGAAAATAACGTTTAAAATTACGGCAAACGAGTAGTTTCCAAGATATGAAGAAGTGTTAGTTTAAAAAAATGGGGATCACTTTTCTATAAAAATGTAACGTAAATTG
This sequence comes from Euprymna scolopes, assembly GCF_053919585.1. NCBI lineage: Eukaryota > Metazoa > Mollusca > Cephalopoda > Sepiida > Sepiolidae > Euprymna > Euprymna scolopes. Next base: position 78,246,456 of record NC_136489.1, on the reverse strand, counting down.
AACAACCATTTTATGCCCATTCTTTTTTTAGGGCGCTTTCTTTTTAACAAATAAATCGATGAAAAATGAGTATGGTCATCTTTATGTTGGGGGTTGAGAGTCAACGTACAATGAACACAGTTTAACGTAAAATGAGCACCGTGTTTCAAAAAATGTAAATATAATTTTTGTCAGGGAGAGGAGGTCAACTGTAGGTGCTCATTTTACGTTTAGTTGTGTTCATTCCTACATCAAAGAGGCAGTTCACCTTGTTTGAGGCGAAAAAGTAATTTAAAAATAAATGCTCATTGCCCATGTAGAAAAAATTGGCCATAAAGTGGGTGGTCGTTTTAGGTTAAATTACCCCCCTTTTTACTAACATCTCTTTATATCTTGAAAACTACTAGTTTGCCGTAATTTTAAACGTTATGTTCGTTTTCAGCATCCTGGAAAACCCATAAGAGTGGTAATTTAAAAGGATCTTTCAAGGGTGGACTAATTCTGCACATTTACCTTATTTGTTTTATTTTATCGTTTTTTGTCATGTAATCTTCTTCTTTTTGCATTAAGTCAAACATGGTACGATTTTCTTTTAACTTTTTTCTTTATGCATGTGAACTTCATTTTCGACCTGAAGACATACAGCGAGAGGCATCATCATTTGATGAAAGGACTGGAAAGACAATTAGTGTTAAATTAAAAAAAAATCCCTATCTTAAGGATGGTGCTATTACTCGAATATTACCAAACTGTCCCTCCTATTTATCGTCATCAACCACTTTTAGAGAGTCTCCTAACGCAAAGAAATGCATTTAGAAAATTCTGCTCTTAAGCGTGAATTATGTGAATGTGTTGCTGACGAGTTAGAGTTACGGAAACGTAAAACTTGGATTTAGAAAAAAAAACGTTTATAGATAAAAATTATTGGACTTCTATTAGGCAAGACAATACCATCATTATATGCCATATAAAGAGATGGCCATGCCCCCAAATAAAAATGTCTATGGTGATTGAACCGGACTTGGCCGTTAGAGTAATCTGTAGTGATGTGGAAATGAGTGCTATAGAGGACGATAGAATTCCTAAACATGTAACAGAGGAAAATACTCTGCAGATTTTGATGGAAAACATGAAAAAATGGACATCGAAGAAAAGGAAATAAAAACTTCTAATATAAGTTCTTTATTAAAATTAATCTTATCATATTTGCTATTAGATGAATAATTTAACTATTTTAATGCCACTAAGTTCATATATGAACAGATTAACATAATGACAATGAATAAGATTAAGTATTCGAGTGAAATGATGGTATTTTCTTCCTTATTATATAACTGCTCCCCTAGAGGGTACATACTGTTAAGAGACACTAAACATGTAATTTTACCATACTATTCAACCATTCGAAGATTAACCTTATCAACTGCTATGAATCCTGTCATTGAACAAAACGATAACAATTTTCTCATGTATATTAAAATTAAGTTCAAGTTACTAATGCAGAATGACATCACAGTATCTTTACTTGTTGATGAAATACATCTCAAACCTTATCTTGATTATAAAGGTAGTAATATTGCTGGCTTAGCTTACAACAGCAATGAACCTGCCACAAGTGCATTTGCTTTTATGCTTAGCAGTGTATTCTCACAATATAAGGATGATGTGCATGTTATGCCAACTAAATGTCTTCTAGCTGAGAACTTATTTGACACAATTAAACGTGTAATAATTGGCTTAGAAGATATAGGGTGGAAGGTATTATCTGTTATAACAGATAATAATGCAATAAATAAAAAAGCTATGTCTTTCTTTCGTAGCCCATCAAAGCTTTCGATTGTATATCCCCATACAGTTAGAACGTCTAGCTCTAGGAAGTTGAGAACCACAATGCCAGTACAGTTGGGGAAGCAGGAACTCTGAAGAGAAGGCTAGAGTCTTAAAGTTCTGGGGTAGAAACTATTATAGTGCGAAGTATAGTATTACAGCTAGGGATCTCTATTGTATAGGGGTTGGACTTTGCTACTTGTCGACGAGGGTGCTTACGTTAAGAGGGCACAAAAGCGTGTATTTTATCGGAGTATCAACATTACAATAATTGTAAATCAAGACTTTTGTCGAGGAGACAGAGGTTGATGCTTGGATGACACTTCAGTACTTATCAGGTTGGCGACTCTCGTTTGAACCCTGTCCAAGAATGAGAGACCAGTAGCAGATGCACCAGGCAAAATGTGACAATACTCCATATATGACCGACAGGTAGCCGTGTAGAGATAAAGGATACTTTCCGGCGTAAGCAACTTTATAGCAAAGTTGAGAGAGATTATATAACGGTTGAGACCAAGAGAGAGAAGGAGAAGGAGAGAAAGACAGAGTGAGAGAGAGAGAGAGAGAGAGAGCGAGCGATTATAACGGTTCCTGTATATTTATTATTTCAATTTTGGGCATTCTTTTAACGCTATTTACTTAATTTTTATTTTTAATCACTGTGCTAATAAGTAACATAATAATTGCCCATTATCAATGGACCAGAGGTCATCTCGTCAGCATCAGACAAGGCCAAACTATTTGCAAAGAACTTTGCAGCTAATTCTACCCTATCAGACGAAGGCCATCAACTCCCCATATTTCCTCCTATAACACAGAAGACGTAAGGTAACATGCAGATATCCGTGCATGAGGTCGCCAAGCTAATCAAGAACCTTGATTCCAGTAAAGCAACTGGCTCTGACGGCATGTGTTAAAAAAGCTTCAACCAGAACTTGCTCCCATACTTACGAAACTGTTTAAGCGCTGCCTTAAGGAGAAGTGCTTTCCGACTCCCTGGAAAACCTCACCAGTTTGCCCTGTATTTAAGAATTAACGTGATAAGTCATATCCCTCTCAGTACAGACCAATAAGTCTTCTGTGTGTTATGAGTAAGTTGCTGGAATCCATATTAAATAGAGAAATAGTCAACCACCTCAGCAGGAACAACCTTCTTAGTGACACACGATATGGTTTCCGCTCTGCAAGATCTACCGCAGATGTGCTGACGGTTATATCTCACAGGATTAGTGAATCTTTTGACAAAGCCTTCCTTTCTAGCGCAATTGCTCTTGACATATCAAAGCCTTCGACAATGTATGGCATAAGGGTCTACTACACAAGATTTCCAGCTACGGTATAACTGGAAATGTTTTCTCAATCATTAAATCATTTCTCTCCGATAGGCTCATAAGAGTAGTGGTCGATTGACAAAAATCAGACGCCTGCAGTATTAATGCTGGAGTCCCTCAGGGGTACAATCCTGGGCCCAACTCTCTTCCTGATCTACATGAATGACCTCCCTAAACACATACTTTAATCTTTTGTTGACATCTATGCTGATGATACGACCATCTACGGCAACACATCAAAGGCTGTAAATCACAAAGTTCTCTCTGATTCTCTCTCCTCTGATCTCGAGCGCGTGGTTCAGTGGGGGAAGACGTGGCTGGTTACCTTTAATGCATCTAAAACCAAACTCCTATCCATACATCATCAACGCTCTGATCCCCATCTGGCATCAATTGTGATAGATGGCTCTCGTCTGGGAGAGGCCCCGTGTTTTGACAAGCTTCTGGGTTTGACCGTTACTCCTGATCTGAAATGGAACACCTATATCAAGTATGTTGCCAAGGTCGCTGGAAAGATGGTGGGATCCTTCTACCGCTCCAGAAGATATCTCACTACTGATGCAATTCTCTATCTATATACAAGCCAAGTACGTCCAAGGATGGAATACTGCTGCCATATCTGGGCAGGAGCTGCTAAAAACAGTCTATCCTGCCTTGACAGAGTACAGAATAGACTTCGTGGCTTAATGGGGGATGCCCTTTTCTCTACCCTGCAACCTCTCTCCCACAAAAGAGACGTTCCGAGCCTATCCTTGTTTTATCGTTATTTCCATCGTCTGAACTCAAATCGCGGGTCCCCCCTCGCCAATCTTTCACGAAAAACACCCGTGTAGCTTAACCCACTGTCAAAGATTTCCCCCACTCTTTATCTGTGCCTAAATCAAAACGTAGATTCCATGAACAAAGCTTCTTTCTTAGAACTGCACGCCTGTGGAACTCTGTTCCGTCTGCCTGCTTCCCACCTGACTGCAACTTGGATGTGTTCAAGTCCAACGCTAACAAATTCCTAATGAACCGCCCCAGTAAGTAAATACTTGGTCAAATCTCCACACTAACGTACTGTACTTGCAATAACCATTATCCCTGAGTGGCTTCCGGTCCTTGATAAGTGGTGACCACTGTGTAAAAAAAAAGAAAATGTCTATTTTGCTAACAACATTCTATCTTATGTGATGAGCAATTCATTAAAACTCTATAGATTAAAGATAATACTTTTATAATTTTTTGTATTCCTTTGTCAAACATTAAATTTTGTTGTAATTTTATATATAATATTTTGGTTGACGAAATTACCCTCTAGACCAAATTACGGTAGGTTTGCAGTACCAGATGTCACATACGAACTTAATATGACTAAACTATTATCCATCATCTTATGTAACAATATAATGGTGTTTGATACATATTTTTCGTAAGAATAAAATCTTACAATCCATTTTATGGACGCCATCTACACTATCGTCAAGACCTACAGAGAAAGTAGTTCGTATTTCCTCTCTATTACAAAAGACTTCTCACCGAACCACTCAACATATTATTCACATAATACATATACCGCCATGTCATCCTTCATAACTGCATCAGGAATTCATACACGCCGTTACATTTCCTTTCTTCGTTAGAGCAATGATAGTTTATCCCTTATAAAATCTGGTAAATCTCATTGGCTGAGAGTAAACAACTCGCTTATTCCGGGATACGACTGTTCGTAAATAAACCAACCCACAGTGGTTTTGAAAAATTGCCTGCACACTATTCACCCTGCAATCGTTTTAACGTGAAACAAGCCAACTGATTTTTTTTCTTTTTCTCTACATAAACGCACAAACTTAAACACATACGCATTCAAACACACACACACACACACACACACCCGCACACGTAAAGAGCTACACATAGAGATAGACAGAAATAAGATAGAGACCGAGAGACAGAGAGACAGAGACAGAGAGAGATAGGCAGTGCAAGAAATAGAGAGAGAAAGATAGAGGAAGAGAGAGAGAAAAAATGAGAAAGACAATAATAAAATCATCGTAAAAGCTTCCGTTACGTTTTATTGTCGTTATTTTGAAGGCCCGAATGTAATTCAGGAATCGAACACACGCACACACACAGATACAGATATATATATATATATATATATATATATATATATATATATATATAGAGAGAGAGAGAGAGAGAGAGAGAGAGAAAGAGAGAGATAGACACCGAGAGAGACAAAGACAGAGACAGAGAGAAGAGTCGACGGAGAGAGAGAGCGACAGAGAGAAGATAGAGAGATATTAAATTATCGTTCCTGTGTGTAAATTCATATAATGTAAAGAAATGTATTAAGAATGATTAAATTAATATCTTAAAAGAACAATCATTACACAAATTACTTGTCTTCTTACAAAAATTCAAATCAAGATATAAGGATACTAAACTTCGTTGTTAAAATTGTATTCTAATTCAATAGAATAGAAATGCCTCAAATTGTATCAATATTTCAAGAAACAAATTATAGACCATATTTAGACCCATTTTCAAAGTATCCGTATTATACACTTCTTAATGTTCGGTTAATTACTTTACGAGTGAATACTGACGCTACAAAAATATTAACATAAAAGCAGATCTGAACTAAAAATAAATATACATTATTATAGAGATAATGATAGACACCTTGAGATGAGGGGATGGAAATATGTATTATTTTGATGTTTAGTGTCTATAATATGGGATAATATGTATCAGCTTGGCCATTATGTGTAATATGATATAAAATCTGTTTAGACAAATTCCTTTTAATGTATGTATCATGGTTTAACTGTTTTCATATCAGCCTGTGTCCTTAACATTGTATTGGGATATGAGAATAAACACAGTTTTTCTTTCATCTGTCTGTAATTGATAAGATTAACAATGTGTAAACATAGGCAGCGCAAAAGATGCAATTGGATATATATCTTTGACGATATCAGATGTTCGTGCTGTTAGATAATAGCAGGGTAAAAAGTGTTGAATATCTATCTATCTACCTACCTATCTATCTATCTATACATCCAATGATATGTGAACAATACCGGTGACCTTACTAGGCTAAGAATAGAAATAGTCTCTTCGTCAAATAAGTTTAGCTGAAAGTAAATTATGTAAAAACGTAAGTGATATATTAAATAATTTAGCTGTCTTCAGCAATAAACATAAGAATTTAGGAATACACAATAATATTTGATAAGTGACACTATTCACGCCACACTTAGATAGGTGACAGAAGATCACGTTAAGGAAACGTGTACTTCAATCGGCTACGCCGCCGGAGCTGACAGGTAAAAAAGATTAGACCATAAAGTTTGGGTTTTATCACCAAGGTGTGCGGATGTGCTCCAAAATGATGGGGAAGCGAGACTAGACAAACACAATATGTAGACGAAGCAAACGTCTAACACATTAAGACATCCGAAATAAATTTATATTTATATAATATAAAGCCGTTTCCCTGTGTTTTACAAGAGAATAAGTCAGGTATGTAGCAATCGTCTTATTGTATCAGTATACTGGATATTCATCAGCTCGGCCAGTAGCAGGAAGACAAAGGACCCCCGGTCAGAAAGATATGATCATAATTCCTATTCCATATATCATCCCTCGCTATATAATGACCCTTTTTTTCTTTGTGAGTAGTTGATTGGTAAAATTATACACTTTTACCTTAGTTTTAGAGCGCGTTATAGTGCCGATCCATCACGTTTTCCGTTTTAAATAGTGTTTTCGTCATATAAGTAGCATATTAAATGTTCTCATTGTAATTAATATCCGTCCAGTCAAGCTAATATATTTATACAAATATACTACATATCGGCGACACATGTTTTAGTTAGCGCTATACTTCATCAAGGTCAACGTATTTTCTTTACTGCTTGAATTAAATGAATAAATCAGAACAGTACAAAAACTAACACCCCATCCACTATTTTATTACTTAAATATGAATATTTGAAATATATTTAATAAATCAAACTTTTAATCTTTACATGAAGAAAGTATCTTGGTCTAAATTTTCAAAATGCCATAAAACCATCTACACAGAGACACGCATCATTTATAATCTATACACACATTTGTATATGATCTTATATTGAACTCGGATTTAAGTAATTCAGACTTTGATTTAACAGCTCTATTTGATATTGAGCACTGTTATATTAAAAACTGAGTGAATTCTATGGATAGTTACTTGGAGAATATAAGCGAAGAGTTTATTTGTTCCCCCTTCACACACATATATACCTACAGTCTACGCTAGCTATAGCCCTGACTAGTTCATCTTGTTTGAGAAGGTCCGTGCCAGGTAAAAATATGCAAAGAGATTGGTCTAATTCTGCGTCGGACTTTTTAATTTAATGCTATGTATGCTTCGCTTCAAATTGTCTAGAGTAACTACTTGATCTTGGAATATATATATATATATATATATATATATATATATATATATATATATATATATATATATATATATAGGCTTCCTTCAGTCTTGACAGACTATGGATGGTCACAATAAGGGGGCCTGCGCGTGAAATCTTTGTGGCAAGAATTGGGCTATCCCTGATCACACATCTCCTAAGTCGACATTGTTAAATACCAGAGGTAAGTGGAGGTTTAGGACAACTGGAACCAATGCCGCGATAAGCGGAAAGCAAATACAGCGCCTAGAATTCCCAAATAGCCACCCATCTGGTACTAGCCAGGCTCAACGTTGCTTAACATCGGGGATCTGACGAGAATCAGTCTATCAACTTGATTATACCGTATATATATATATATATATATATATGTATGTGTGTGTGTCTGTGTAAGTCTGTGTCTACGTGTATGTGTAACGGTTTATGTGTCTGTGTGTCTGTGTATGCAGCACTCGTATCCATTGAGTTTTACTGCATATATTTTAATGCTACATCATTAACAATGAAGACAAATCTTAACTGACGTTCGCCACTACCATTCTTTATTGGATATGGTTGACACAGGAACCTTCTGTCTGACATTACTGACTGAGTTTCTCAAGGTCTCCGATTGCTGAAGATTACGCAAATCCAGAATAACGATTGTTGGGATTTGTTCGCTTTCTTTACGATCGATTACTCCGATATGTTATAATCGATACGAGATTGCGGAAAGAAAGAATGGAGAAAAAATGCATTTACGATAAAAATAATGACTGGAAACATCCTCTTATGTGAGTTGCGTTTCGCTTTAATCAGGTTACGTTTCAATACAACATATTCCATCTGTAGTTATCTAAACGCCGAAAAAAATACTCATTATACTCAAGTAAATCACTCAAAATATATATGTACCCCCCATATATATATATATATATATATATATATATATATATATATATATATATATATATACATAGATATAGATATAGATATATATATATATATATAACAACTTTATATAAGCCTGAAGAATTCTAGAGTGGAGGAAACGCGAAATATTCAGTGCAGCTTAATCGCCATATATATTTTATAACACTTACGTACTATATATATATATATATATATATATATATATATATATATATATATATATATATATATATATATATATTGCTCTCCTCTCTATCTCTATCCCTCTTTCTCTCTCACGGGTTCCACCACGTTAGGCTGTCTGAAGGTATTGGCTTTCTGATATATTTCATTTCTCTATTTCCCTTTGCAAAACTTCTCTATCTTCTCCAAAACCAAAACCAAAAACAAACTTTCATTTTTCCTAGTTTTCTTTCTTCTCATTCCGCTTTTTTCTGTTTTCCTCCCGTTTCCCTTATTGGTTTCTTGAATTAAAATGCACTGAACAATACTACTATTACGCGTTTATCTCCCATATTGCAAAACATCCTCATGTTCAGCAGGTAGGGAACAAAAACAACAAATTCCAATATGAAAATGAAAACAAACAAATCAAACACTACAACTACTGATTGAAGATGAAAATAGCTTGAGAAATGAAAATCCATCAACAAAATAACTTACTGCAACATGAATAGCCCAATGGGATTGAGAACCATGAAACAAAATGAATAAACCAAATGACCTCATCTCTCTCTCTATATATACATGCAAACACAAACACTCACAAAGACACACACCTATATAATACACACACACGCATATATATATATATATATATATATATATATATATATATATATATATATATATAAACACATACATACACACACACACATATATATATATATATATATATATATATATATATATAATTTGATGATTATTTTATTTATTCTTCAAGATGCCAGATATTAAGTCGCCAATTTATACATTCCAATAGACAGATCTGTTTAATATTCTATGCATCACTTCAAGTGCGATGATTTAAATTCAGTTACACTAGTTCACCTGGTATATTTGTCGGTAAGTTTTTAAAAGCTTCTTCCTGAGTTCGGCTACAACTATAAGTAATGTAATAACTGAGATCTTCCTAAGATTCCGGTTTCTCTTATGTCGTATATGGACTTTGGTTTTTGGTTATCTTTTCTCTCTCAGTTATGTTTATCGCAGTATTTTGGAGGATACTAACTTCTACTAAGGTTACTTTTCTCTCTTTCTTGTACGATATGTCAGTTTTACTAGGCCCAGTTTAAGATAACCTGTTCTAAGTGTGTCTGACTTATTTTCAAGTGTTCTTTCTGGTATATGTTCCCAGCACTTGCTGTTGCATTACATAATTCAATTTTACATGTTTTCCAATGGAAATATGTTCACAGTATATTGTGTCGTATTGTATAATAGCCGTATCTAAGCTAAATCCTACAGCTAGATTCTAGGTCGCTCACATGCCCAACTTCTATGTTACAGAACCTGCACTTATTGCCATTGCTGATACCGCTTTAGTTTTTAAATCTGTGGTCATCGAGCCTTGATCTAGAGCAACTCCTCTTTTTATAGTCAGCATGCGAAGTCTTCCACTCTACATAGTCCTATGTTAATTTATACAAAAATATTAAGCACACTGATGGTTGCTCAGTATTTCTAGGTTTTGCAATCATAGATTTTGTTGTATTTTGTGTTCAATAATGTTGGCTATTTTTGTAGCAAACATGTTCTCTGATCTGTCACATTTGTAAGGCCGGCTTTTGCAAAATCTCTAGCTAGTTTTCTTCATGGAAGGTTGTTTTGCTGGCTGTTGTTCTGTGATGTTGGTATATTATTTTGATGTTTGTCTTTAAGGAGAGCATCGGATATTGCTCGGTGCTCACAATAATGACCCGATGTTTATTGTCAATTTCTGAGACAAACTTATTTCAAACTTCTCAAGCAGTACGGCCGACCTAAAAGTTGGTTCTCATATGTAAAGAATCTGTACAATTTCAAGATTTTTTGGTTGAAGTATCTAGGCTGTTTGTCGACCAAATAAAAACTAGGATATTCAATTTAAAACCTAATGCAATATATTTTTTAAAATAACTGTCTTTTTAAATTAAATTCGTTAGCTTTGAATTTGAACGCCTTATTTTTTAATTTGATCAAAAAATTTGTAATCTGTTTATGGTTATTTACAGTCAGTGAATCATGACAAATTGAATTGTTGATTTTTTAATAAAAATCATTTATTTTGTTTTTAATCTGTTTTACAGATATACAGCGTATATATTCTTTAGCAATTTTTAATATTATTTTTATTTTTCAGAATTAAAATCGTATACTATTATATGAAAATGTATGTATTTTCCTTACTCTTCTAGGTCCTTGGTGTCAGTACCTTTTCCGTTTGGACCTACTTATCAGCTGTGATCGCCTACTGGCATATTTGTTCACACCAAACTTTATTCAAATATCTCTGGACGTGACGGCGTGCAAGAGACACCATATACAAGCGTTAGAGCTGGCACTCAGCGTGAGGTGATCCGTAAGGATCAAGTAGTTTACTTTTTTGTTAGAATCTTGTGAGCGACTATGGCTTAGATTGTAGGCAGTCTGTCTTCTATATATTTAGCGAAACATATGTGCCAATAAAAAGTACATTTCTAAGAAATAATCACACGAAATATTCCTACACTGGGTCTTCCTCTCTTTCTATCGCTTTCTCTTTCTGTATACGCACCCACTCACATCTACCTATAGTAATCACACACAATAATGTTTCGTTGTATCACAAGTCATCAGTATCTAGACTAGCTGTGGATTGAACCTATTACCATCTCGTTGATAATCAACAGTTTTACCGACCTGCCTATAGGATCAGTGTTCGCAAATGGCCTAAACAAATGTCCATTTAAATAAACATTCGCCCATCGTTTTACAGTGCTCGAGCTGCTTGTTTATTTAAAAACAAGCAAAGAGCGAGCCTCTCTTTCATAGCCAAATAAGTAGCTGGTGAGATACATTTACGACAGTGTTCTAACCAAAGATATATATATATATATATATATATATATATATATATATATATATATGGCTCTAAAAATAGAATTTTATTACGAAAACTATCGTGATCTTCAGCTGTGGAAAGAAAATAATAAAAGTATGAAAAATTAATGTTCTACCGTTTTGCCAGAAAAAAAAACACACGTGTAAATACGTTATTGAAAGTAACAAAAATATAATCCTCGGGAAATTTTTTGTCCCTAAAAACTTGTCTACAGTAGGACTCACAAGCATGTTACGGGCCGTTCGGCACTCGCTACATTCTTGTGATACTGATGAACCATAGAAAACTAAACGAAAACGGCCCATGTTTCTTCCCACCATCTTCCACAAAAATGTTCACTGTTACTCTCACCCTTTCTCTCTCTATGTATGCATATCGTTGTACTCAAAACATTCGGTTTAAGAAAGTATCTTGAAGGTAACATTTTCAAGTTAGGATTGTACTGCAAGACCAAAGCATATAATATACGGGAATAATTATACATTTTGTAGACTGAATGACTTTTCCTATGCATTTGATTTCCTGTGATTATCCTATTGTTTTTCATTAGTTGATGTAAAGTAATATAATAATAACATATCTAGCCCTCAAGTTCACAAAATATAACAGATTATAAATGAACATAACATAGTTATATTAAAACTCATATCTATCAACCGATCAAAATCCATCTCTCTATATTTCTCTATCCCCCTGCCAACATTTTTCCACACCTTCATAGCCCAACTTTTTTTCACCTCCGAACATCCAATTCTTATCACCTGTTATAACGTATTAAAAAAAGTATAATAATTTTTAGTTTAGTTATTCATCCCTGGCAGCGCTAAGCTACTTCTCCAAATTAGTCAAAACTGTACTAAAATATATACTTCTTTTTATTTTCAAATAGTAATTATGTTTGTCATCTTCCCTTTCGAGTTTAATAATGTAATAAAACCCATATTTATTTTAGTTTGTTCCCTAATGATTATGAGTTTTTCGGAATGTACTACTGTATTATAGCACAAATCTGTTCCATCTGGCGTATTTAACCCTGAGACAAGACCAAAACAGAACAATTTGTTCGGTACAAAATAATATGACAAAATACGGTGAAATAAATGCTCCCGAGCAATTTCTAGTTTTAAAATATCCGCCCTATATCTCAGATATTGTTTACTCCTGTACAGCGTTGAGTAAACACTATTATTATATCTTTCGTATCGAACAATTCGAAATATTTTATAACACTTACTGAATATAATATTGTGCTATTATTTACTATAACAGCCGGAACAAACTGAGTAAATGAAATGCAAATAAATTCTTTCTTTCGTAAAAGGCTCCGCCTAAACCCGCCCGTTTTTCTTAGATTGTGAGTTCCTATGCATTACTAGTTACTATGTGCCAATTGGAAAACTGCACTCTTACATATATTGCTCACATTATGAACGCTAACAAACACCAAAAGAAAATTAGGAATGCCTCCAGCAAACAACCGTTTCTGAGATTTATTTGCGCTTACTTAAAACCTGGAACGAAATTATTAAGACGTAAATAATTTTACATTGAAATTGCTGTATTTATTTAAAGTTATAGCCTTAGACCGATGAACACATACGCCTAATCCAACTCTAAGGTGTTCACTTAGAGATTCGAGAATATTTCTAGTATCCCCCCTACTTACTTTTAAATAGGAATATATTAGTATATTTTATGCAGATTCTGTGATATTTTCTATAGAGCACACACACACACACACACACACACATATATATATATATATATATATATATATATATATATATATAGTATTCCTGATTATTCCCCCTCTGAGCTATTTTTGAGTACAAATCGAAGCATTGTCATGCATAGGAGTTATGCTTCGCTCTTTCTCTCTCTCTCTCTCTCTCTCTCTCTCTCTCTGTATATATATATATATATATATATATATATATATATATATATCATAACTTTTGCGGGCTACAAAATTTATATATTGCAATATTGCAATTACAAGAGGAAGTAATGTTTGATATTCATGATGAAATACAAATGGAAAGACTGCTGACCGGTTTGGATCTTACACTTCCAGAAGTGAACCTAGGGATTGTTTTTTTTGTTTTTTTTGATAAAAGTGAGATGTGTCCAAGATGGAATCTATCCGTTAAAGATAACGTGTGCTTAATGGGGAAAGATAGGGGTACATTATATATCTAAAATAAACCTACGCATGTTTTATGTACAACGATATAACCCCCTAGAGACTAATCATGTTCAAACCTAAGAGATATTCCTTTTGCTTACAAAAGGGACTTTTGAAATAAACGTGAATGGTGTTCAACTTTGTTTCGCAGCAATGGACGATTTTTAAACGAAATATTCTGCTATTGAAGACCTGGACGCGTTACTAAGAATGCCCGTGGGTAAGTAGGTCCTATTCCTATATCTGTGCATTTAGACTCTACTATACAATAATAATAACGTTCATGCTACCTTGTCAGTGCTGCAACTGCATTTATGTGGAGGAAATACGTTATTGTTATTGGACTATAACGTATTTTTGCAAGAATGCCATACACGTTTCCGTTTTTCGTGTGTCAGAAGCAGGGATACAACCATTGAACTACTGTTAAACGTTCATTGCGATTGGTTACGATTATGGAGTATTAAGGGACCCCAGAGATAGTGCGTTATGACCCACCGATGTTTGGAAATGCCCTGACACACTATCAACCCCTACCCCTGTGTCTTGTGGGCTACCTTGGTTGGGCAAATACTAGGGGAACCAACACCAAAATCAAACACTACTGCCTTGTGGACCTTATCGCAGCACAAGGCTAGGAGATGGGAACTCTGACTCTAAACCTTAATGTTGCCCTGCAGTTTTCCTTAAAACGCTATGGAACCTCATCCAGAAAGAAAAGGCGTAGTAACTGACACGATAGGGCGACTGCCTACCTCACTGAGATTACTTTTGGCCTGAAGCAGCGGCCTCCTCTGCTGTCAGTCGTCGCGGGTTCGCTCCACTGGAAATGAGTATTGGTGAAGAGGGTGTTTATCGATACAGATACTAAACTTAAACTGCACAAGCAAGTTAGGAGTCAAGGTGGAAAGTCCTGTAACAAAGGATAAAGCAGTGGGGCCCCGACTAGTCATCGTCAACACCAACATGGAAATAGCATCGTCAATGAAACCAAACAAACCTTCAATTGATCTTTTCTCTTGGTAGCGTCAGAATTTCATTACAAATAATTTCGTCTCTTCAATAAACTTCACAATAGAGAGGTGCGGGAAAAGACGTATGCATTTTTTGCGGCTAAATAAACCTTTGAGTCTTCAAAGAAAATTATTCTCGATCGCATTTCCCTTTACAGACGTGTACGAAACTTATTAAAAAAAAAAAAAAGCATCAACACTTTTTATTTACTAGGTCGGAAATTAATCACGATTTAATTTTATGTGGCAATAGCACTTCTATCTCTTGCATGCATACATCTTATATCTATAAATATCACAATTAATCTTGCAATTTAACTTGGCATAACAGTTAAAATTCTGAGTTTAAAGTCTTTGGACTAGTTCTAATTTTTTTTATTTTAAAATATGATCGCATAATGAATAAATATAGAATCTTTGCCACTCTTTAAAATAATTATGTTATAATTTTATTAACACGTCTGTTTTTTTTTCTGATATTCCTACTTAAATAATGAACGCATCTATTATAGGCATTAATTTAATATTTATATGTATCTAGTAATAGGCCTCCAATCTAGTCCGGTTGTAAAGTACTCTTTATACATTTTAATACATGCACGCGGGTTTACTATTACAGAGTAAATTCTCTATTGAATCTTGTACCTAATATATAGTATTAATTTTTAGGGTAATTAAAATTACTTTGGTTTCATAAGCTTGAATCGAAAGAAAAAAACAAAACAAAAAACAAACAAAAAACAATTAGCTCTCCAGCCGCGTTCCTTCATTTACATACACAACCTAATTTGCTATCGTTCGAACTAAACTGACAGACACATACAAAAAATTATAAAATAAAACCCTTTTAGCTAGATTAGTGTACGCACACGCAAACTAACGGAAATATCGGCGAGTTGAAATGATCAGTTTTCATTTCAGCTTGCCGATTTATGCACGCGTTATTGATCAACCCCAAACAATGATTATATTCGTTGTAAACACTCCTTGGTGCATGATTATTCTTTCCTGTTAATTTCAGTGTAAAGTAACTAGTAGTTTAATAGTTTAGCTGTTAAATATTTACAGATACACACATCTACTGTGTTATTTATATATATTATAACATATATGTTGTAGTTTACATACTGAAAAAAGCAGTAGTTATAGATAACACACCTAATAGAATGGAAACCCGTTTAAACCCATATGCCTCCATTGGTTTTTCGTCAACCCTTATTAAATTGCGCATATTACACCTTAACATTCTTAGAATAGAAGTTTACAAGGATACGACGAATAAATTGCCCTAAATAACTAAACTAAAACATCAAATTAAAAGATATCACATGCCTTTTGAGCTGCTCATCTTTAAAACAAAATCAATTCTTTAGGCACACTTTCTGACCTGCTACTAATTTCCCATTTGCGATGACAATTATATCCCTTAAAAATAGACTAAAAACAAAATTAACTGTCAGAAGAAAGTTTATCACGATGTTAGAATAAAATAGATTAAAAAATAGTCAGTTTATGATTCTCGATGTATACCTGGTTCTATTATGTCTTGTATAATGATATTATTTTAATAACACATTTATTTATACCAGACATATTTTACATAGTTTATATGAATTCATACAATATCAGCTTCATAAAGAGATTTTTATTTATGAATATATATATATATATATATATATATATATATATATATATATATATATATACAATAATGCATTGTTATTACATTATCGTAATTAGTTTGAAACGCTGGAATTATTTCTATATTTATTATAGTATAAGTTGTAACATTAAATATATTAAGATCAATATTTAAAAATGTTTTATTTAACTCCAAAAGCTTTCCACTAAGCATGCAAATAAAATATTGACTTATAATAACTTTACTGGTTCATTTATATTTTATATTCTAGTGAAGGATATACTTGCTAATTATTGGTATGTAAGTCACTTAGTAATCAGAAGTAGATTGTACTCACAGAAAAAAATATTATGTAAAAAGATATCAACAGTTCCCAATCGGCTTATCATTTTAAGGAGATTATGCGAAACGCCATATGTCACTGGACATATTGATTAAGCAATGTGACATATTTTATCATTGCATCAACATCAGAATGAACCTGGGTCGTGATGTTTTTTAATTCACATATCTATTTTATTAATCACGTTATAATTTATTGCAAATACAAACTATAATACTCTTCTATTGTTGGCATGTGTTTTCTGATGAATTATCAAACCTTCCATAATAGAAACATATATTATAGATCAGAATTGTGCAACGTCAGGTAAGATAAGTACGACGCAGAACAAGTAAAATTAAAATGGTGTGGTTCAGTCGGCAAAGTAAAAATCTGTGTTCCTTGACCTGTGACCTCATTAAAAATAAAATACATTAAATGAAAATACGTGAGGAGTAAGTAACCGCATGCGCGGAAAATGGCCATAAACTAAAGAAAACAAAACTCCGTAATGCTTTACGTTAATTGATAAATCCCAAGAAAATGGACAAATCTTTATAGTTATTCATAAGGTAAACAAAAATGAGGATTTTTCATGAGAAAACATAAACACACTAATGAAGCAAGAAAAATAACTCTTCATCGAAAAAATTATTGATATGCATATGGCTGATTCTGAACGCCAGGGCCTATGATTGTATTTTGAGAATATTATTATAGAATTAAGATTTATGCTGATGGCACCTCCCTCTAATCTGCTATCGAATATCGCTAATCTACCTTGCAACAGTTAAAATATGCAGTTGGTTTAGAAATTGATTTGCATTCAGGTATGGGTTGATGTGAGAAATTACTTGTATCCTTTAACCATGTTGATACTCAGTTATTCTGTGTCAATCGTAAGCGTACCGGTTTTTGGTTCGTGGAACTCGTAATGAAGATTCTGCAATCGTTGAGTAATCGATTCGCAATCTTCTTGTCTTTCTTTCTCATCAAATCGTTTTTGGAGATAATAGCAAAAATTCATTGCTATTTCTCCTGCTCGTTGAATCGTATCTCTTTCGACTTAACGCTGAGGCAATTTTCTATCTCTACAAATCGACTGTCAGACTATAAATCGGGTACCATTATCATATTCATGTAGGTGTATTTTTGACACATTTCGTGGTGCTTCATCATTTGCAAAAACGTATCTAATTGTTGATTGCATCTTTGTTTTCTTCTTCACTGAGGCATCTCACTCACAGACATTATTTTGCTAGTCTCAGTATTTCCTATGAAGAGCATTATTACCTGTGTTTTTCAGAATTGTCTGATCGACTACTAGCATCTTTTGTTTCGTAATTGTCTGCATTTTTTAGATGAGGAGTTTTCATTGATTGAGATTGTCGGACTGACTTCCTCATCTTGGTTGTTCACAGTGTTTCGGCCGTTTTGCCCTTCGGCCTTCATCAGGTATTTTGTATCGAACTGGGGAACCGTTTCTTAGGAGTCTCGAACCAAACCCTTTATTATTATTACGGGGGTACCGTGTTCGGATTCAAGCTAGGCTTGCTGATTCTCTGTTTTGAATGTTACTTTTTTATAGTAACATGTCGGACGTAAGAGTATTTGTTGCAGAACAAAGTATAGAGTACACCAATTGAGAACAACGACAAAGAGAATAACAATTTACGAAAATATGTGTTGGTTAATATTTTCGGCAAACAAATAAAATTTCAACTTGAGTCTGGAGCAGATTTGTCGGTAATAAACGTTAGCACTTGGAAAAAACTGGTTAAACCGACTCTGAAAAAGCCAAGTAAGGTGCTAGAACGGTGACAGGAGACGAAATCAAATTCGAAGGAGAAGTCGACCTACCCATTAATTTAAATGGCACGATGAAGAAACTGAAAATCTTCGTAATTAAAGAAGGCGAGAATTTATTGGGAACAGATTTTATTGAAAAATTCAACCTTTGGGATAAACCGATGAACGCTTTTTGTAAAAAAATAACCAGCTGCACCACAACGTCAGAAAATATTAAAAATGATCTAAAGAACACATTCCCAGAAATATTTACTATGGGACTGGGAAGGTGTAATAAATTTAAAGCTTCGTTCGAGCTAAAAAAGGATGCAACACCAGTATTTAAGAAAAAACGGAACGTGCCGGAACGTGCCGTTCGCCGGATTAGACAAAATAGATAGCGAATTAGACAGACTTGAAAGAACGGGCATTTTATCGAAAATCGAAACTAGCGTTTGGGCAGCGCCTACGGTGTACGTAAAGCAGACATCGGAACAAATTCGAGTTTGCGGAGATTTTTCCACCGGGTTAAATAATATGCTACAAGATCACCATTACCCTTTACCAAGCCCGGAAGAGATTTTTGCCAAACTAAATAGTGGGGAAATTTCAAAAGTAGATTTCTCCGACGCCTATTTGCAAATTCTGAGAGAAGAAAACTACTCAAAGATTTTATGCATCAACACACACAAAGGATTATTCAAGTATAACCGATTACCGTTCGGGATAAAAGTCGCGCCGGCGATATTCCAGCAACCGATGGACACAATGTTGAACGGTTTAGATTGTGCTTGTGCATACCTGGATGACATAATCATAAGTGAACATATAGAACATTTAAAACAAGCGTTCACAAGAATAAACGAGTACGGATTCAAGGTGAAAGAAAACAAATGTGAGTTTTGTCTAGACGAAATCAAGTATTTAGGACAAATAATAAGTAAAGATGGTCGACGCCCTGATCCAGAAAGAGCGATAGCAATTAGGAACATGCCAGCAGCACATAACGTGACGACTTTACAGAGCTTCTTAGGCCTCGCGAACTATTACCAAGTATTTATCAAAGGCATGCACGACCTAAGAGCTCCGCTGAACGAATTATTAAAGAAAGAAACACCATGGATATGGACAAAAGAATGTCAAGACTCATTTGAGGAAATTAAAAAGACTTTGACGTCAGATTAATCCTTAACTTATTACGACCCAAAATTACAAATAATTGTTGCGAGTGACGTGAGATCGTATGATATAGGAGCATGTATACAGCATATCATGCTAGATGGAACGAAGGAACCTATAGCGCACGCTTCAAGGACTCTAATTCCGTCAGAGAAGGCTTACTCCCAAATAGAAAAGGAAGCATTAAGGATTATTTTCGCGGTGACATACGGAAGACATTTTATACTGGAAACAGACCACAAGCCCCTAGTGACTATTTTCGGCTCAAAAAAGGGCTTACCAGTATATATGACAAATCGGTTACTCCGTTGGGGTACGATCTTGCTAAATTAAGATTTTCAAATAAAACATCTACGTTCGGGAAAAATAAGTCATGCTGATGGATTGTCAAGGCTTATACCGAAAAGGGATGAAACCTTTGAAGAGTCAGTAATTGTAGCTATACGTTCCAATTATGAGGAAAAAACATGGTGGCGAATATAATAAGAGAATTACCAGCCACGCTTACCGATATAAAAAGGGAGGCTGAAAATGACGACGTCATCAAAGATATAAAGAAAAAATTAAGGGAAAATGACAGAAAAACGCAAAATATATTTTCCTGATGAAATGAGGTATTATTATATAGTGAAAGTGTGGTTGTACCGAAAACCTTGCAGAAAAAAAAATGTTACGCGATTTTCATACAGGACACCCGGGTATAAATAGGATGAAGACACTTATGAGGAGTTATGTTTACTGGCGTAATATGGATGTGGATATTGCATTAACAGTAAACAAATGTAAAGGTTGTGCGTTAGCCGCTAAGGAACCACCGATAGTTCATAAGCCTTGGAAAAAAACTGACCATCCATGGTCACGCATTCATCTAGACTTTGCTGGACCGATCGAGGGACAATACTACCTAATCATAGTAGATAGTTTTTCCAGATGGTCGGAACTAAAGCGGGTAAAAAAAAACCAACGGTAGATAACACAATAAGTTTTCTGCATGAAATATTTGCACGTTTTGGGGTACCAGACATTGTAGTCACAGATAACGGAACACAATTTACTTCAAGTGTTTTCAATGAATTTTGTGAATCGTTTCAGATTAACCATATAACTACACCACCGTTCCATACTAAATCAAATGGATTAGCGGAAAGGTTCGTAGATACGATAAAGCGTGCCCTTAAAAAATCGATAGGGACACCGACGGGTAAAGCATTACAACAGTTCCTGCAAATATACAGGATAACTGAGAACCCAAATACACCGTCGAAATTATCGCCAACAGAATTAATGTTTGCGAGAAAAATAAAATCATCATTTGATAAATTAATACCAAAGCAAGCAGTCGTATATAAAACGACACACACATCACATAAAATGTTTAAACCTGGTGATCAGGTATATTTTACATGTTTTAAAAAATAATGTCATATTGGGAGTCGGGTACGGTAGATAAACGTATCGGCGACTTGGTCTACATGATAAAAGGTCCAAAAGGGATACACAAAATACATCAAAATCAGTTGAGAAAACGTCTTAGGAAGGACAACGAACAGGACAAACCTGAGGAACAGGAAGATCCAATTGATATAGTATACGAGACGTTTAATATTGAACCACCACATACCATATCCGAACCGAGGAGATCGGGAAGGAAAAGAAAGGCTATAGACCCAATGATAATGAACCCCAAAAGGAAAATATATTTAAATCTACACGACTTCAAATCTTGGGAGGGGGTGTTGTGGAGACGCCCACTAATTAGCATACGTGGGTGAAAAGATATAGATAAAGGTACCAAGTCAGTAAGACCGGGGAGCTGTGTTCGAACGCCGGATAGGCAAGACGCATGTGCCGATTGCTCCATGAAAGACTTTAACACGCCCTCTGCCGGACAATCTTCCAACTGCAGTACAACTGCACCTTTGTAAATATGTATCATCTTCTCGTCTTAATATATTTGTTTTACCTTTACTTTCTGTGTTATCGTTGTTATTGGTACAGACACAGTATTTATTATTATTATTATTATTATTATTATTATTATTATTATTATTATTATCATTATTTTGTCATCAAAATCATCGTCATCATTGACACCATGATTCAACATGTAACAGCATTACAATTACTAATAAACTAAGATTTTGCCACACAGTAAACTTTCTGATCCTCACTCCCCACCATTTTAATAATGACATCGAATTGCAACACTTTACAGAGAACATTGTTTTGCCCTGTCTAGACAATATCCGGTTAGAGTAATTCAAACTTGCACGTGCTGAACTTTTTTTTTAGCCTGATCTTGATTCTTTAAAATTTAGTCTGAAATCACTTTTTCTAATAAAGCAATCGATGAAAGATGACATGCTGTTTTTCATTCTTTTTATTTCTCTATTCCATTTAACTGGTGATCAACTTCTCTCTGAACTACTGCACTGTCCGAAAAAAATCAATTATTTAGCTGCTTTTAAAACATTCCAATGGGACAATGTGCATCACACTGGATTTAATTTTGGAATTCATTCTCTTAAAAAAAAAAATATTTTGACCTTTCGGATTACGTTGAGAGAATCTTCCTGCAATCTGAAATATAATGCGCTGTTTGTTTTTGTACATATATTTTTACATATCCAACATTTTAACTTGTTTTTTTCGTAATTTCTGACTATAATAAATTGTGGTTTCACTTAATGCCATAACCAGAAAATTCTAGCATTGCTACAATATATTTTGCTGATGTCGTTCTGTTCGCTGATGAGAAGAATAGCAGGAATAAGATTTTTTGAAACTTTGTAAATTAATTTTTAGAGTAGTCAATCGAACAATAAATTTTGATTGTAAATTTCAACTTACAGTTTTAATTTTCTTTCTCATAACATAAGCTCTACTCTCTATTGCGTATTGAACTTTTTTTATTCGGTTGGGATTAATTTATCTATCTATCTATCTATCTATCTATCTATCTATATATATATATATATATATATATATATATATATACTTGTATGCTAGATTGAAGTTTACCATTGCGTATATCAGGTAAACACTAGATCCTTTTGATTTGTTTAACTTGTTTTTTTCGTAATCATATATATGTGTATCTATCTATCTATTTATCTATCTATCTATCTATCTATCTCTCTCTCTCTCTCTCTCTCTCTCTATATATATATATATATATATATAGCGATTAGCAAACGAAAGGGAGGCTGAGAAAGAGAAAAGGAGAGAGAAAGGCAGGGATAGACAAGGAGAGATGTGCGAGAGGGGAGACGTATTAGTTTATATAAGTTAGCTGACTTTGTTTTGGTTCGATTCAGTCATCATGATCATCGAGATTATTTTCAACAAAATCACGTCTACTTTCACAATATTCACTGCTCGAATATTAAATAAGGAAGAAAAAATATAATCTGTCTAAAATTTAAGTTCGCCCTGCATTTCATTATTTAACATTTCGCTATTGTATGGCACTGCGTGACAATATCGAGTTCCCTTTACAATGTGTTAAGAAAAAGTTAAACATTTTTCGGCGTTTATTTAAAGCAACATCTGTAAATCTAGAGAGAAGCGCAAACGTTGCCGACCAAATGCGGTCATATAATTTTTTCTTAAATACTAAATAATTAACACAATGTATTTTTTCTCATATTTGTGCATTTTAAAGCTAGTAAAAATACATTTAAAAGAACTTATTTACAAGGACAGAAAAATAAATTACAAAAACAAAAGTGACACATTCATGCAACTCTGGCATTCGCTGGATTTCGAGAAATACGGAGGCATAGAAGCAAAAAAAAATGATATTTATAAGCATTGATTATAATAAACAACCGAAAACCTAAAAGTGTTTCATTCAATTGAGAGGATTCTATGAGAATAAAAAGACGAAAGGAGACAATAACTAACAATATCGATTGAGATTCCCTCACTACGTTTTCTTTTTTTCCTAAATAGTCAATTTAATGATTTTCTCAGATATAAAATATAGAAAAAAAATAATTATATTGCGAGGCTTTAGGATTACATCTTCTCATTCCCAAACTTTTGGAATTTATACTAAATTTGCTCCAGAAAAGTAAATTATTATATGAGAAACACACACACACACACACACACACACGCACACACACACACACATATATATATATATATATATGTATATATATATAATTTTCCACAGCCAAACACCGTCGTAACCTACAAGAGCCATGGCAGACAACAAACCGGGAGTTCAAGACTGGAGTTTCGCTCTCATTTGGGCTCATCAGTTAGATACCGAACACAGGATTAAAGCGCGGGCTTAGTCTTAGACTTCCGGTTTGTTGGCTGTCATTGCTTTTGTAGGCTACGACGTTTTTTGCCTGTGGAAATAATTATATATAATCTGTCACATTCTTAATATATATATATATATATATTATATATATGTATATATTATAAGTGTATATATATATATATATATATATATATATATATATATATATACTAGCAGGACCGTGGAAATTCCACGGTAGTTAAAATCTTTTAAAACACATCAGTAAGAAATTCCTTATTGCTATATTACAAAATTGAAGCAAGTAGTACAAACAAAGAAGTTTAGTTTAAACTTTTATTGAATGTCAATATGATCGTAACTGATGCTGTTGATATTGTCAGGAAGTGCTGGTGATGATTGAGGCGGTGACAGGGATGTCGATCAGCTGCTTGGAGTGAGAATAGTGGTCAGCAGGTTCTGGGGAGTCAGACTGTGAATTAAAAAAAATGTGTGACATTGTTGACATCGATTTTGTGAGAGTTCTGATGACCCCAAGTTGTTTAATATTTCAGGGCATCTTGGATTACATGTATAGGTAAGGAATAGGTCTGACTTTCCATATTTACAGAAAACTGCCATTGCATCTTGATACAGTTGTTGAAGATACCTAGGACTTCCTGAGAATGAAGATGGTAGAATTACTGGTACATAAGAATCGCCATCTTCATTCCTTGCTAAATGATCCATTAAGCCAGAATATTGAGCAGCTCTTGGTTGACTTTGATAACTTTTAATGAAGTTAAATAAGCAACCGTCAACTTTTACATATGCAATAGACTTTTCTATTTATTTTTCAATTTTATGCAATGAAGATTTGGAAATTCACAACTATTCTTTAAGTCGAATTATTGATATAGATTTCAATTAATGCATCAGAACTTCCTGATAATATAAATAGAACACTTTGAATTTTCTGTACAAAAGTTTTTTTCCATAAAAACATTGTAATCTGTTATAATATTCAGATTCTTGTGTATTACATGCATAGAAAATGAAGTGCTTCTGTAAATCTTACGAAGTGCAGTTAAATTTAGATTTTTCGATAATCAAAATGATGTGAGGTAGGTTGTACCTATCAAATTTATGTCAATGTTATATAATTAAGTAAAGTTAAACAAACTGTACACCACTTTTTCATTAAATTATGAATTTTAAATATAAGGAAAGCAATTAAAAACTTTTTTTTTCCAAAATCATATTTACATCCAAGTTAATTTTTAGATTCCATAGCTGTCTCTGATTGTTTTCATAACACTTCACGGTAAACAATATTCTTAGTATATGTTACACCACGCTTTCTTCCCTGATTATCATTTCTATGCAGTTGCATTACCTTAAATATCACATTGTGCTTAGATCGAGCTCTTGAACATGCCACATACAGTTGACCATGAGAAAATACAGGTTGTTGAAGATACCAACCTTATCCAAATTTTGGCCTTGTGCTTTATTGATGGTCAGTGAATATGCTAATCTTATTGCAAACTGTATCTGATGAAATGCAAACGGAACATTTGTACTACTTAGCTTTAACATAATTCTTGGAATGATAATTGTGGAACGTCTATTAGATCCATTAATTAAAATAGCAATGATGCTGTTTTGATGACATTCTTTTATTTTCATCCTAGTTCCATTACAAAGTCCTTGATTTATCGATAAATTTCGCAGTCGCATTACTATTGCCCCTATTTTCACATTAATCGGTGAGGTGGCATTCCAGATAGAGTTAATGAATTTATGAACTCGATAGGATAATTGTGAAGTTCAGCATCATCATCGGAGATGTAATCTGTACTTAAATATGTATTTATGCCTCCGGGAAGATTATTTAGAATTTCTACATTTACTGTTAAACATTCTGTATATTTTGGAGTCATGATGATTCTATTTTCTATTTCTTGAGGGCTGCAATCAAATATTTCTGAGATTAGAGAACCATTACATACCGAATCATCAGGA
The DNA here is from genome assembly GCF_053919585.1 of Euprymna scolopes. Classification (NCBI taxonomy): domain Eukaryota; kingdom Metazoa; phylum Mollusca; class Cephalopoda; order Sepiida; family Sepiolidae; genus Euprymna; species Euprymna scolopes. Next base: position 78,220,471 of record NC_136489.1, on the reverse strand, counting down.
ACATCTATGGCATCTACAGGAACGTCATTAAGACTGCTCATTAGTGTACCATTACCAAGATGAAGGAGCCATCTACAAAACTCCTGTTCATTTATGTTTGTTCTGACGTTTTGTGTTAGCTGTAATTGACTGAAATGATGCCACAATGGGCATCTTTTAAGAAAGGTGTCTATAATAGATGTAGGTGATCCATGTGGCACTACTGGCAAAATTTGCCTGAAGTCACCTCCATGTATGAGAAATTTTCCACCAAATATTTTATCGTTACCCATTATATCTTGTAAACATCTATCTATAGCAAGCAGTGCCTGATTAGGTATCATAGAGGATTCGTCTATGATGAATACCTTTACCTTTCTCAAAAATACAGCATGCTCTAATACAGGAGAAACGTTACACACACTGGTTTCTGTCAGAGGTGCAGGTAGTTTGAATATACTGTGGAGTGTTTTCCCTGAAGTTAGTAGCATTGCAGCAATGTCGCAGTGGCGGTTACAGTACTGCTGGAGGTGAAGTAATCATATAACATGTTGGATAAAAAGGTTTTTCCTGATCCGGCTGGGGCATCTCCTAATAGAAGCAATTGCTGTGTGAGGTTACTTTTTCAGTTGCCATGACAACCTTGATTATAGTATTAAAGACCTCTAATTGTTCATTGTTTCGCAATTAAACATTAGGCCCGTTTGTATTTCGAGTCATATTATCTATTGGAGGATCACCTGTTGGTTCAGGTAAACGCATTGCCTGGCAAGAAGAACCATGCTCATTAAATATTGCTTTTATCAAATGAATAACTGGGGGATATGTATATACACTGGCCCCCGCCCTTTGCGGCCCGGGCGACAAGATCAAAGTGTAGTATCTGTTCTCTGATACATACACAGCGATAGACAGTGTTGTTCTGGCGACACATTCTCGTGCCCGGAGAGCTTGTTGGGTAGCGTTCTGTCCGCACCCCCACTTTGTCTGTCTTTCTCTGCTCTCCCCCCTCCCCCACGGGGGGGATCCGAGCTGATAATTTACGACCTTCCCGCGAGGGAGGGTCGGAAACACTTTCTCTCTTCCCTCCACTAACCTCCCACTCCCTCTCTCAGTTCTATCTCCCCTCTTGCCGCCTTTGGCGCCACTTCTTTTTGGCGCCAAAGTCGGCTCCCAATTTGGACGCCGACTCCACGTCACTCATTTTGGTGAATTATACAGAAGAGAGAGAGCTTTTTTCAAAAATGGACACCCCCAGCCCGGGGACCACCAATACAGATACCCCCAGCCAGGAGGCTACCACAAGAAAAACTGCTCCCCAAGAGGACGGCTCCCCAACAGGGGAAGCAAAAAGCAACGGGGCATACCGCCCGGACACGAAACCGAAGGACGCCCCCCAGAAGGGAGAAAACTCACCAGCAGCTCCCCAAGAGGGCGACTCCCCACAAAGGGGAGAAAAAACAATGTTGGACAGGGCATCCCGCTCTGACAACAAAAATCAAGAGGCAGTAGCCCCAAAGGACGATAAGAGAGACAGTGCTCCCCAGGAGGGCTACTGCCCCAAAAGGGGAGCAAATCAAGAAAACGAGGGGGCATACAGCCTAAACCTCCCCAAAACAAAAGGGGCAAAAGCTCCCAAGGACAATGCTCCCCAGGAGGCCGACTCCCCAAAAAGGGAAGTATTTCCTGGAAGAAGTATAGAGCAGGGAGAGTCGGTCCCAAAGGAAAGCGGAAAGGGAAATGCCCCTCAAAATAGCAACCCTTCCGCCAAGGAACAGCAAAAACAGTCCAACCTCACCAAAGATCCAACACCAACAAGAGGGTTGGCATGGGGGAAGACTGTAGAGAAGCAACTGTCCCCTCAAGAGTATAAAGACTTGTACTTGACCAAGTACAGACAATACATAGAGGGGGCAGAAATTAAACCAGTGCCAGGCGCTTGGGAGGCAATCGAAGACAGAGTGCTCTCCCTCATCATCTCGGATATGCCGGAAAACCGCCTCCTAGGGATGAAAAAGGAAGACATGGCAGGGCTCCTACATAAGCTAAATATCCCGGTATTATACCTGTACCAGAGGAGCTACGCCATGTGGGACATCCTCCTACCCACCAAGGAAGATGCAGAGAGACTCTCCCTCCAAGAAATAAAGCATGGGAGAGTCAAACTAACACCTGAATACCAGGGCAAGAGAAGGACTCGGGTGCAGGTATTTAATGTGCCAACCCAAATACCTGCGGAAGTATTAGGATGCCTCTTCAGCCAGTACGGTGAGGTAGAACAGGTGACCCCAATACGGTCAAAAACTGGGACTCACCTGGGCTGCTACACAATAGCAATGAGGCTGAAGAGGAAAGGTTTTCAGGCAATACCACCGCTGCTGACATACAAAGACGCCAGCATAACGGTAGTGGTGGAGGGCCGTCGTCCACACTGTTGGTTCTGCCAAAAGCAGGGCCACATGGCTAGGAGTTGCCCCCAAAGGGTAACCCCTAATCCAATAACCCAAAAGGCGGTCACATCCACTGAGACAACGCCCGCACCAAAACAGGCGGCAACAACCCCTGCAACTGCAGCACCAACCCCAGCTCCAAGGAAAACTCAAACCACCCAGGAGGCCAAGGGGGAAGAATGGAGCACGGTAGTGAGACAAAAGCGGAAACACTTAATCCCTTCTGCCACCGTCCCACCACCAGCCCAAAAATCGAGGCAGGAGCCTCTGCAAATGCAGAAACAACAACAGCCACCGCAGCCAATGCCGCGGAAACAACTGCAGCAGCAACTACTGCAACAGCAAAATCAGCAAGTGCAGCAGAAGCAGCAGCAGCAACGACACCAGCGAGAGCAGCAACAACAAAAACAGCTGCAGCAGCAAATAGAGGAGCAGACACAACCAACGGTCCCCACACCAATCGAGACGGGGATCAAGCGGAGAAAAGACTGCTCCTCTGAGGATGAATCCACAAGTGAGAGGGAGAGGAACTCAACCTCACCTCTCCCCGGTTCATTCGAAAGAATGAAAAAGAAAAACAAAAGAAGAAAAGAGGAAGAAAAGGTGGCCCCCACTCCCTGTGAACATACACCACCCCTAACAACAAAATCCACTTCCACCCCCAAACCACACACTGCAACAACACCAGACACCGCACCAACACCAGACACCGCACTAACACCAGACACCGCACCAACACGAGACACCACACCAACACCAGACACCGCACCAACACCAACACCAGACACCGCACCAACACCAAACACTGCACCAACACCAACACCAACACCAGGCACCACACAAACACCCGCCCCCACACCAAGGCAAACTGAGCCACTACCCCAAAAAGAAAATGAAAAGAATGAACCGAGGGAGAGGAGAGACTCCTCTGCCTCTTGCAGACCAAAGGTCCTTGCCCCTGAGGAACTATGTTATGTAGACCCTCTATCTGTGGCCACAGACATTTCCCATCGGCAGAGGAAAAACTTAAAACCTCTGCTCGATTACAAACAGATAGAGGGGAAAGATGTAAATATCCCCTCAAATTTCCCGGACGCCCCACTCCTAATAACCTTTGTCAGAACTCCAGAGGCCTGCAAGACCAACTTGTGGACAAGGCTGCAGGCCGCTGAAGGGGCGTTTCCGGGAATTGAACTGGTTAAAAAAAATGACCCTTCTCTTGATGAACTGTCAAAACAATGCAAGGGAAGGGTCCCAGTGTTGGTCCATCCGTCACTCTATAGGGCCCTTAAATTGACCTACCCTTTGGATGTCGGCGGCATTGTGAGAGAAGGTCAGGACATGAAAAACCTGACCACCTTGAGCATTGCACACAACGTCGGTGTCCTTTCCCCGGCTGACTTCGGAGCTGAGTGTAACACACCTTAAGGTAGGTACCATGGCTTTGAATTTGGCTAGTCTGAATGCGAGGGGCTTGAGATCATCGGGCCGGGCGGCTCGCCTCCGGCACGACCTCTTGTCCCTGGGAGTGGATGTCGCTGCGATTCAGGAGACGCATTTCGTTTCCTCTGTGGACTGTCAGGTGCTGGCCCGAGACTTTGAGGTTTTCTCAGCATATGGCAGCCCGCGGGGGAAGGGAGTTTCCGTGCTGGTTAAACGTACCCTGTCGGCGACGGTCGACGTTGTCCATAGAGATGCAGTGGGTAGGCTGGTTGTGGCCGATGTTGCCGTAAAAGATTCTGTGTTTCGGGTGATTGCGGTTCATGCGCCCAGCACCGCTCGTGAGAGGGTCTCATTCTTCAGTCAGCTTGACGCGTTTGTAGATTGTCGGAAGCGGGTAGTGCTAATGGGGGATTGGAATTCCATCTTAGACCCCGACATAGATAAGGTAGGAGGCGGAGCTAGAGGATCGGAGAGGTGCGAGTCCAGCCTGGCTGATCTGATGGCTAGATGCGGTCTGGTCGACAGGTTTCGGGTCGAGCATCCAGGGCGGGAGATGTGGACGTGGACCAATAGTGTTTCCTCCTATCCAAATACTTATTTGGACAGGATGTTAGTTAGGAGAGGCGAAGTAGACTTCTTATCTTGTCCCACGTTCACTTGGCTAGGCCAGACGGACCATAAATTAGTTATGGCCCGGCTGAAGCTAGGAAATAGGCCTAAGTTAGCGGGGTACTGGAAGTTAAACACCTCCCTTCTGGAGAGACAAGACTTCCAAGATCAGTTAAGAGAATTGATTAAAAAGGCACTAGTGGGGGCGGTTACCGGGAGTAAGTGGTGGTTAGGTCTCAAAGCCAAGATCAGAAGCTTCTCCGTCAAGTATGCCCAGCGCCTCGCACTAGATAAGGCCAAGACGAAGAAGAAGCTAGAGCAGAAACTAGCCCAGGCTACCGGGGAGGGTGATAGGGTTAGTCAGGAACTAGCTAAGCAGGACCTTCTACGCGAGACTAGCGAGCGTTACGAAGGCCAAGTAGTTAGAGCTAGGCTTAGAAAGATAGGCAACGAAGCAGTCAATTCTGATGCAGACGTGCGCCGTGAGGTTTCTAGGCGTGGCTCGGACAAATATATTGCAAAAATCAAACATCCGAATGGACGCACCCTGGAATCGACTCGGGAGATCTGCGAGGGGTTTCGAGAACATTTCGAGGAGCGTTTTACGCAGCAGCCCGATCTTCCGGTCCTTGAGTTTAGCGACTATTTGGCCGACTCTCCCCGCCTCGAGGCGGCTAGAGCGGCTGGTTGCGAGGGCCGGGTGACGGAGCAGGAGGTCTTTACTGCGCTGAAGCAGGTCAGCTGTGACAGATCGCCAGGACTTGATGGTCTGCCATACGAACTGTACTTGAGGCTGTCGCCCATGTTTCTGCCTCTTCTGACGGATATGTTCAACCATTGGTTTGCTCAGGGATCCATCCCAGGGCAGGTGACCAAGGGAGTGATCACATTGCTGAAGAAAGGTGACGGGCATGGAGGGGAAGAATTAGATGACTACAGGCCCATAACTCTGCTAAACACAGAGTTGAAGATTTTGGCCAAGGTCCTGTCGAATCGGCTGCAGGTTGTTATCGACGAGTTGGTTGAACCAGAACAGAACTACGCTGTGAAGGGGAGATCGATTCAGAACAACTTGCACCTGATCCGCATGATCCTAGAGGGGGGAATAGATGACGACACAGAAGCCGCGCTGATAAACTTAGATCAGTCCAAAGCTTTCGATAGGGTCGACCATCGTTTCCTGGCATCTGTCTTAGAGGCCGCCGGTTTTAAACCGGACTTTTGCAAGTGGATCTCCATAATGTATCGGCAGCCCATGGCTGTCGTGCAAGTGAACGGAAAGCGCTCGAAACCCTTTGTTATCTCTCGGTCGGTTCGTCAGGGTTGTCCGCTGTCGCCCCTGCTTTATGTCCTGGCTTTGGAGCCTCTTCTCCGCAAGCTGAGACATGGGGAGGCAAATTCGGCCCTGCGCGGAATGGCTCTGCCTGGCGGCTCAGCTGCCAAGGTATCCGCGTTCGCCGATGATGTCACGATCTTCGTGTCGGGCTCCAGAGACATTGAGGTCGTGTCGGAGGCACTCACACAGTACGAAAGAATTACAGGGGCCAAGATAAACCGCAACAAGTCGGTAGGACTGCGGTTGGGCGCATGGAGTGGCAACGCAAACCTCCCTGCGCCCTTCAGCTGGACAGATGGCCCGGTCCGGATCCTCGGCGTGTGGTTCGGACCGGGTCTCCAGCTTGACAAGAATTGGTTGGAGGTACGGTCAAAGGTGGAGGCTGCAGTCAGTTCGTGGCTTCCTAGGAAACTTTCCTTAAAGGGTAGAGCTGAGGCGTGCGCCACTTACGTCTTTCCTCTCATCCTTTACCGACTGGCCGTACTTCCCCTGCCTGCACAACACCTAAAAGCTCTCGTCGAACTCTTGTCCTCGCTCCTTTGGGACAGAGGAAGACACTGGGTGAGCAGACAGGTCTGTATTCAACGTCCGTGTGAGGGAGGCTTGGGAATGCCGGACTTGAAGTGTCATCGAGATGCTGAGAGACTGGCCTTCCTGAGCAACTATATGCAGGAGGACCAACCGTGGCACCCCGTGGTTACTGCCGCCTTCCCCGACCTCGTTCTCGACCCTTCCATCGAGAGCCGTCGCAGGCCGCGGGGAGAATCTGCCTACATGAAAGAGTGCCGAGCCGCGCTAAAACGACTACCAAGGTCCAGTGACCTTGTGACTGCTACCCGTAGGGAACTCCACAGGGATCTAGTGAGGGAGGCCGCTGACGACCCGCTATGCGCGCGTTTGGGGTGGCAGCAGAGTGAGATCCGCTCCGCGTGGAGCTGGGCGCCAGGTTCGAGTCATCTGAACAATTCGGAGTTCTCTCTGACCTGGCGATTGGCCCGAAATGCACTTCCACTCAACAACATACAATGCAGTTCTGGGTTTCTGGAGTCGCCCGATTGTCCCCGTTGTGGGACAACGGCTGTGGAAACTACGGATCACGCTTTCTTTGATTGCCGCGAACTCCGCCAGTACTGGTCGTATGTCAGTGGGGTGACGGCTCGCATCGATCCTGAGCATCCTCGCCCAATTACTGTATCCAATGTTGTGGACAACGTGAGGCCGCCGTGGGACCGGGAAAGACAAATGGTCTACGTTACGATTCTGGCCGTGGCGAGAATGGTGATTTGGACGTCGCGTCTGCAAGGTTGCCGGGGGGTGTTGTCTTTTTCTGATCAAGATCTGATCGCGTTCTTTAAACACCAACTACGGGTGAAGATCAGATGTGATAGAAGAAGGCTGCATCGCGCGGCATTTGACAGAAGATGGATACATGTGGCAAGTCTGTGTGTACGAAGAGGAGCCAAATTCGAATACGTGTTCCCCGCCTAGGTGTGGAACGCGCAGTTCTGTAAAGTTAAATTAAACAAGTAGTCTCTCAGCTAGCTGAGTGTGTGTTCCATCCCTCCCCGATTAGGAAGCCTCCAAGATCCCCATCCCCTCTTACCTGCAATTTTTGTTTTTCACCCCTTCCTCTAAATTTTACCCATCTTGGAGAAAAAGAAATACAAACTAACCTCCATCCCTTACCCACAAAATTTTCTTTTCTCCATTCACCCCCATCTAGAGGGCATCCCCACCTAGAGACTGACCCGCAGAAGCGAGGTTCCTTTTACAAACCTAGTGGAACGGGCAGTCTATCAACTAGACGGGGTTGGGAGGGTCCTACTAATCACCTTTTGTTTTTTCTTCCCCCTCCCTCGACACAAATGAATTATTGTTACCATTTTATTGTTATCTTTTTTGTTTTTACACGTCAATAAAAAATGTTTTAAAAATTGGGAGTTACTAGGACGTCCCCCAAGATGAAAGGGTGAATGCGGTATTATGGTGAAAGAAGATACTAGCTGGGAGAAACTTTTGACTTTGTTTAGTTCTGGAGCGACAAGGATGACCAACGACCCCCAAAATCCCCCCTTTTGAGTTGGCCATGTGCCTAAGTTTTTTGTTCACCGTTAATTTTACTGTATTTTTTTAACATGAATAAAAGATTTAATATCTCAAAGTGTAGTATCTGTTCCGACAGATGCTGCAAGCTATGACTAGCTATGACTAGCTATGACTAGCAAAGACCAGATGTGGGGGCAACCCCACATGTCTGACCAGTCAAGTCAAGTCAAGGATTCGTCACTTGACACTCAGCCCAACAGGTGAAGGGCCGGGAATCGGCCCAGCACCTGTTGGACTGAGGTACACCGCCTGGGTAATACCTAGGAGGTCCACCCTCCCAGGCCTTGCTTTCCGGTGGGGCAAGTTTATTGCTTGCTGCTTGAGGCGCCCCGACCGGGGAATGCCGACGGGGTTACTCAGGCAATTTTTAAAATTGCAGGAGTGCCCCTCCTTTAGGGGAGCCTGCGGGGTTCCCACTTTCCGGCCTTGTGCCACATTTTGCTGATGTGGGCAGCAAATAAATATCAACCCCACATGCCTGACCATTAACCAGCTCCCATTTCCCACCTCTCGGGAGCTGGCCCCCTTTTTCCCTTCCCCCTCCCTTCACTCCTCACATTAAAAATCGGCCTTGTGCCTAATTTGCTCGGTGGGGGAGCAAATAAATACCATCTGTTCCGACAGATACTGCAAGCTATGACTAGCTATGACTAGCAAAGACCAGATGTGGGGGCAACCCCACATGCCTTACCTTTAACCAGCTCCCATTTCCCACCTCTCGGGAGTTGGTCCCCTTTTTCCCTTCCCCCTCCCTTCACTCCTCACATTAAAAATCGGCCTTGTGCCTAATTTGCTCGGTGGGGGAGCAAATAAATACCATCTGTTCCGACAGATGCTGCAAGCAAAGACCATATGTGGGGGTAACCCCACATATCTACCTTGGTCAATGTAGGGGCAACCCTTCATACCAACAGTTCCTATCAAACTCCCATTTCTCACCCATCGGGAGCTGGCCCCCATTTCCCTCCCCCTCCCTCTCTCTCCACATTAAAAACGGCCTTGTGCGTAATTTGCTCAGTGGGGAAGCTAATAAATACAAACTGGGGGATATGTATAATATATCCACCAATCCACTACTCTTTAGGGTAAAATTCGGCTAAAACAATTGTTGACGAATTACCTCCTTTGAATCGATATCGTCTGCTTGTGACAATTGAAGCGAAAACCTTATTAGGTATTAAATGCATTTTAATACAGCTGGCTAAGTGACTATAAAGTAAGTTATTCCGAACTTTAATCTAACATTTTAATTAAAAAAAAGGCTTAACATTTTCTTGTATCTTTTTTTTATATTAGGAAAAAATGTAAGCATCATGCTGAAATAATAAAAACGCCATTCTTAATAAGGGGAGAGGGTTTGACTATTCTAGACCTTCACCTAAATAACCATTTAATGAAAAAATGTTTAAAATGTTCTGGTACCTTTTTTATAATTTTTGTTAAATAAGAAAAATCAATAAACTTTGATAACACTATTGTAAGAATCATGCTGAAAGCCATTCTTAATATGGGGAGGGGGTTAAATATTCTGAAACTTTACCTAACAATGTAAAAAAAAAAATAAGGGAAAAATATATGTATGAACAATAAATATTTCTTCAGTTAAATAAATTATACTATAAATCTTTAAATAAGGATAAATATTTATTAAAACCATAATTATTGAAACAGTTTTTTACTGCATAAAAACGGTTATGGGGAGAAGGGTTAACTATTTTGAACCTTCACCTAAATAGCGATTAATGAAAAAAAAATGTAATGGTCTTGTGTCTTTTTTTTATAATTTGTTTTAAAATAAAAAAATAAAAAACTTTGATACCGCTATTGTAAGAATCATGCCGAAAGTCATTCTTAATATAGAGAGGGGGTTAACTATTCTGAAACTTCATCTGACAATGTAATGAAAATAATGGAAAAATATATGTATGAACAATAAATATGTCTTCAGTTAAATAAAATATACTGAAAATCTTTAAATAGGAAATAAATATTTCTTTAAATAAATTAAATCGTAAGTAATGAAACAAAGTGTTTTATTTTATATTAAAAAAAATTGTTGTGTCCATTTTTTATAGTATTTAAATATGCATGTCCTGTCGGTGGGCATTAGAAGATGATGAATGCCTGTAAAAGAAGCAAAATAAAACAGACAAACCATAAATAATAACTATGTAAACAACGTGAAGATGTATAAATGTTACAAAATTACTCAATTCGGCATTAAATAACACGAAAAAGGATTGATATGCCCTAAAAACAGAAGCAAAACAGAACAAGACGTAAAATATGTTTTGACTCTGTGTTACTCAGTGTATTAGCGAATGGTGACTTTGGTGATTTATTTAATAAAGTCATTCTTGACTTTTGTAAGATTTATTTCGAAACATATTTTTTGTTATGTAAGGCTCACTCAAAAGTAAATAAAAAAAGATAAAGTGGCACAGTAAAAATAAAGATAAAGTAGCACAGTAAAAAAAAACAATCGAACTCGTTAGGTTAAATGTAAAAATATATTTATTACTGAATAAAATAGAATAAGCGTTCCATATTACACTACAATAATAAACAGAAGACATCGTTAAAAATGTAAGTAAAATACTATACTATTTAAATTGTGGAACGATACCTTCTATGCATAATTGTCTTTAAAATAATCCAGAACCAGAGATAGACAGTTAATATATATATATATATATATATATATATATATATATATATATATATATATATATATATATATATATATATATATATATATATATGTTTGTTGTTGTTCGGGAAGTTTTGGAAAATAAAAGGGGTTAATGATTTTTTAACTAATGAAGAGTGAACAATAAAGCGAGATAATTCACATTAATTAATGTTTGCGATGATGATGACGCGTTTCATTAATTTATGTTTGCGATGATGATGACGTGACACCGTACGGACAAGCATATTAATATATATATATATATATATATATATATATATATATATACACACATATATGATTGCGGAACGATAACAGTGTAGCCCTAGAAAAGACGATATAATTCCGTTTCCGGTTGGAGAATATGGTGTTTTTTTTGTTTTTATTACATACTATCTTCAAGTTTACTAGTTTTGTATAAATACCTAGAGCGTTAGGAGCCTTTTATTATGACTGAAAGTGACAAAATGTCACACACGCGAGATCGGAGATGCTCTCTATAGATGCAAATAATGATATTTAATTACTGCCACTCACAAAATGTGAATCCTAACTTCTGAACACTGAGAGCATAGTTCAAAGAAGTTTCCAGTTACGGTTATGATCTTCGGTGTGGGTTCAAGTGAGGGACCTATCATGCCACCTCACATATTTGAAGTCAGCTTGAAAGTCAACACAAAAGTGTACCTGAATGTGCTGGAGTGTAACCCCTTGTGTAATCAAGTTACCACTGTCAGACCATTAGTGTGGTAGCATGATTGAGTGCTGACCAATGAGTTCAAAGAGACACAATCTTATTTTAGAAGGAGCACTACAGCTTTGTGCTCTTCTTCCGTCGGTGCTTGTGGAACAAGCATGTTTCCAGTTCCTGACACGTGTAGATTCATGATTGAGACTGAAGGTGATTACATTTAATAGATATTAATTACACTACAAAATCAAGATATGTGAGTTCATTTGTCAACAAAAGTTTTAAAATAGAGTTGTAGTGTTATTTTTAGGCCGATTAATTTATCGTTCCATTATGTATATATATTTAGCTACATTTGGAGTTTCGTTGTATCGCTTTACATCCTGCTGACTGAACTTCGCGCGTCATTAATCCATGAGTATCGAAACACACACACACACACACACACACACACACACACACACACATATATATATATATATATTCAAGCAAATATTATTAAATACAACGGAGACATTTTGTCTTATAATTGTTTTTTTTTAATTTTTTTAATTTTTCGTATTGCTGCCTAAATATACCAATTTCAAACTATATATATATATATATATATATATATACGTATATATATACGTGTGTGTGTACACAATTCAAAATTTAAAATAGGCACACACACACACACACATATATATATATATATATATATATATATATATATATATATATATATATACATATTAATACTCATATGGATAGGTGTATCCTATCGAGAGAGAACTTTTACATATTCAGGATACCGCATCCAAGAAATAATGAATAAATTAAAAAAAAAAATTACCTCCCTCCTTAACATACACACACAACGTCCACCATATCTTTATGTATCTAGAATTAAAGTCTGCTAACTTTCAATTTCCGATATGACCTGAAGAAGGATAGGTCGCATTTTCCAGCCTCTTAAGCTAAGGTTAAAAAATGTTCTATCTAACTTTTTGAAATCTATTTTGCTGATTACTTCTAACTCTTTTCTTATTGGAGCTTTGACTTAAAAACCCGTAACTTAATTTAACCTATTTTGGCTTGCTTTTTTTTCTATTTTGTTCTGAAATCTTTTTTGCTAAATATGCTATTAGCCAATATTGTCTTGTTACATGTAAAACGAAAAGAAAAAAAAAGTCATCCATGAAAACGAGATCCTTCCAAATTAAAACCTTGCACTTATCTAAACTCCAATGCAAATTAATACAAAATTAAGCCGACTTCAAAAATTAAATAGACCGATTCATACCATCTAAAAAAATCATACAGAAACCTAACAGCCAGCTATGGTTCTCCGCAGAATGTGTTTCTGCCATCGCGCACAGAAATCACTTTTTCCATAACTACCAACGTAATAGATGCACTTGGACTAAAGCTGCTTTCAGGAACGCCAGCAACCACTGTAAAAGAGTACTAAAAATGCTATAGAGCTATATGCCGTTAAATCCAAAGTAGCTGATCAGCGGCTTGGTTCCCACCAGTTTTGGCAAATAATAAATAGGATCCTGAACAGAAGTGTGCTGTCTATTTCAACCATTATCATTGGCCAGAGGTGATCTCGTCAGCATCCGACAAGGCCACACTATTTGCCAAGAACTTTGCAGCTAATTCTACCCTATGCGAGGAAGACCATCAACTCCCCATATTTCCTCCTATAACACAGAATACGCTAGGTAACATACAAATATGTGTGCATGAGGTGGCCAAGCTAATCAAGAACCTTGATTCCAGTAAAGCAACTGGCCCTGACGGCATACCAATTATAGTGTTAAAAAAGCTTCAACCAGAACTTGCTGCCATATTTACGAAACTGTTTAAGCGTTGTCTTAAGCAGAAGTGCTTTCCAACACCCTGGAAAACCTCATCAGTATGCCCTGTATGTACGAATTCATCTCCCTCTCAATACAGACCAATAAGTCTCCTGTGTGTCATGAGTAAGTTGCTGGAATCCATATTAAATGGAGAATTATCACCACCTCAGAAGAAATAACCTTCTGAGTGACGCACAATATGGTTTCCTTTCTACAAGATCTATTGCAGATGTGATAACGGTTATATCTCAGAGGATTAGCGAATCTCTTGAGAAAGGCTTCATTCTAGGGCGATTGCTCTTAACATATCAAAAGCCTTCGACAAGGTATTGCATAAAGGCCTACTTCACAATATTTCTTGCTACGGTATAACTGGAAATGATTTCTCAATCATTAAATCATTTCTCCCTGATCGGCTCATAAGAGTAGTGGTCAATGGACAAAAATCAGAGGCCTGCAGCATTAATGTTGAATTCCCTCAGGGATAAATCCTGGGCCCAACTCTCTTCATGATCTGCATCAATGATCTCCCTAAACACATAATTTAATCATTCGTTGACATCTATGCTGATGACACGACCATCTACGGCAACACATCAAAGGCTGTAAATGAAAAGTTCTCTCTGATTCTCTCTCTTCTGATCTCGAGCGCGCGGTTAAGTGGGGGAAGACGTGGCTGGTTACCTTTAAGTCATCTAAAACCAAGTTCCTATCTTTACATCATCAACGCTCTGATCCCCATCTGGCATCAATGGAAATGGATTGATATCGTCTAGGAAAATCTCCATGTTTTGACAAGCTTCTACACTTGACCTTTACTCCTGATCTGAAATGGAACACTTATATCAAGTCTGTTGCCAAGGTCGCTGGGAAGATGGTGGGACCCTTCTACCGCTCCAGAAGATATATCACTATTGATGCAATTCTCTATCTATATAAAAGCCAAGTACGTCCAATGATGGAGTACTGCGGCCATATCTGGCTAAAGACAGTCTTGCCTTTACAGACTACAAAATAGGCTTCGTGGCTTAGTGGGGCATGCCTTTTCTCTTCCCTGCAACCTCTCTCCTACAGAAGAGACGTTCCGAGCCTATCTTTGTTTTATCGTTATTTCCATGGCAGGTGCTCGTCTGAACTCCATTCTCTGGTCTCCCCTCGCCATCTTTCTAAAAAAACACCCGTCTAGCTGAAACCATTGTCAAAAATATTCCCTACTCTTCATCTGTGCCTAAATCAAAACGTAGATTCAATCAACAAAGCATCTTTCTTAGAACTGCACGCCTGTGGAACTCTGTTCCGTCTGCCTGCTTACCACCTGACTCCAATCTGGATGTCTTCAAGTTCAGAGTAAAAAGATTCCTGATTAACCGCCCCCTTAAATAGACACTTTATCAAATCTCCACACTAACGTACTGTACATACAATAATCTTTATCCCTGAGTGGCTTCCTGGCCTTGATAAGTTTTACCACCTTGTAAAACACACACACATACACACACATATATATGTATATATATATATATATATATATATATATATATATATATATATATATACGTGTGTGTCTGTGTGATCGTGTGTGTGTGTTTGATCTAGATAAACGTTTGATCATCCCCCATGGGACTTTCCATGTAGTAGCTCCTCAGGCGATCAGCTTTAGGCGTACTCTGATGAGACTTAGTAATTAACTCATAATAGCCTTCTTTAACAATTACACCTACCCTGGGAGTTAATAGTGAGAAATTATCGAGACACAATACGTAACTAAAGACCATCTTACAAAATAGTCGAAATACCGACAATCTTCTTTGTATTAGATTTATTTTGCAATATATTTCTTTCTACCTAATAATGCTGTTGGCGTCTTCTTTAAGGCTCGTTCATAGGGCCATAATACTAATCCCTACTGAGATAGAAGAGCCAGCATCGGAAAATTTATTGCCTAGTACTGAACAGAACAGCAGTACTGTCACAAAAATTATCTTGGACTAAATTATTGAAAGGGGGAAAATGGACACTTAAAAATTATTTATATATAATTAAGGTTCTTTCTTTATTTAAAGAAGTTTTCAAGATGTCAGATTATTTAAAGACTTGCTCAAGGTGACAGATGAAAAATTAAGATGAATTCAAACAATTTACAGTCTCATTTTCTTGTATTCGATTACGTAACTTATTTTCCACATTAATCAGTTTTAGTACGACGGTCTGATGTTTATATTATTTTACTATATATATATATATATATATATATATATATATATATATATATATATAATACCTGGCAGTTGCGTAGCAACCATATCCAATAGCGAATTCTCATTATTGTTATGTGTCCCATCCAACGGAATCGGCGCTGTTTCACGAGTGGGTAAATTGAAGCAAGAGAGGATACGGTTGTTGGTGACACTTTGCTTCCAGGTAATTTCAAGGATCTGTCGTCAGCACCGTGGGTGAAACGCATTCAGTCTTTGTTCATGTATTGCATAAGTAAACCAAGATTCGTTGCCAGAATGAAGGGTTCTATTAATGCAGGTTTTTAATACAGCAGCCTCGGTCTTGATACTAAGCTAAGGGTTGTCCCAAACACGTGTTGTGAGTTGGACAAGGGAAGAGACAGTTTTCCAATACATCTTTCTAGTCCCAGGTCTAGTAAGGTGTTGGCTGTGATCGTCGAACTACGGTCCTGGCAGCTATGGACTACTTAGTGGTGTCATTGATGGTAGGGATAATTAAGGATGCGTTTTCCTGACCCTGCATAAAAATATTAGTGTTCTTGATGCTGATTGTGAGTCCACAATTTGTGCAGACTTGGGCAAATATATAGAGAACCGCTTGCAATTTTTCCTCTTAGAGAGCAGTTATTGCGGCACCATCTGCAAACAGACAGTGAGGTTTAAGGTTTTTGTTTTAGCCTTAAGGCTACTGAGGTTAAAGTGCCTACCATTTGTACGAGTGGGCATGATGAAATCTTTTTATGAGCCAAAATCTTTATCCAAGAGGAATGAGATGAATATAGCGAATATTGTGGGAGCAAGGATGAAATCCTGCTTGACGCCATTTATAGGTCAAAAGATGAAGATAGATTTCTGTCGTGCTTGATTGAAACTTGTTTGTTTGTGTTGAATAGAGGAGTCGAAACAGTCTATTTCGACTCATATTAAACGCGTTTGTAAAGTATTTGAAAGCGATGTATATTGGTTTCTACTGCTTTCTACATTTTTCCCGCAGTTGAGGATTTACAAGATCATGCCCACTGTTAATCTCCCGGGCCCGAAGCTACACTAGGATTCTGGGTACACCATTTCTGCAAATGGCGCCATGCGGCCAAGAAGCACACGCGCGAAGATTTTACCCACGACAAACAGGAGTGAGATGCCACTATAATTATCGGAATCAATTCGAGCACCCTTGTTTGTGTATGAGGTGATAATCTTGGAGTCCCGCATGTCTTCGTTGATCCCTCTCTCCAACTCAAATCAGAAGTATGCATAGTGGGCGTATCACGAATATTTTGCGTAGCTTCAGCAATTCATTTTTATTCAATTTTCACCCCAAACAAAGCCCAGTTGCACATTAAAGTAGGGACTACTATCGGGGACATATGTTGCAGGGAAATTATTAAGAGAAATGAGCAGCAAGATGTCTGTTTACATTACACTTGAACGTCTGCATGTTAGTACATTTGGGAAAGCAAAACCTCGGAAGGGAGTTCCAAAGTCTAGTTTTCTGAGGAATAAACTATTAAAGTAGAAGTATTTCTTGCACCTAGGGTACTCTACAGTGAAGGAGTGGGATTTTGCTGCTTCTCGGGTTTGTAGGAGGAGTTTACTTCGAGCGGGTACAAGTGCTTGTAGTTCACCAGAGCATTCACCATTAAAATACTTGTAGAACAGGCAGAGGGATGCAACATTTCGTCAATGGGACAGAGGCTGAAGCCTAGATGACAGTTCAGGATCTATAAGGTTGGCGACTCTCTTTTGAACCTTGTTCAGGTTGCACCCACTAAAATGTGATAACAGTACACCAGACATTGGAGAATGGTGGCCTTATAAAGGTACATGATACTTTAAGGCATAATTAGTTTTCTAGCATGATAGAGATAACCCATCTTCTTCGCAGCAGCCTTGGCAATTCTCTCAACGCATATATTCCAGTTCATATTCCCTCTAAACGTTAGGCCGAGGCGTTTAAAGGAAATACTTTCGGGCAATGTGTTATTGACTATTGCTATTGGTGGCAGAGAAGGTTTCTTGTAATTATTTAAGGAAAAAAAAGCTTAGCCTAGGTAGCATTGAATGTGCCAACCATTTTTGTCCCCATTCCACTACAGATTGGAGGCTGTTTTCTATTGTTTCTGCCATTTCCTCATATATGTGTTCATTTGATTCCCCCTCGTGCCTCTTGCAGAGAGTGGTGTCATCAGCAAATATACCTATCTCAGAGACAATTTTATCAGGGAGGTCATTTATGAATATCAGGAATAATAAAGTCCAAGGATAGACCCCTGAGGTACTCCCGCATTTATATCATATAGTTTAGATGTACGGCCGTCGAGGAAAACCGGGATTTTTCTCTGTACCATCACTTCCTGCAGTCTTATCTGTCTTCAGTGTGTTTATTGCTTTTTTGAGCTCTATTAGTGTGGCATCGGCATCAAGCTTGTACACAATTAGACGGAGTTTTGGATGGTGCAATAAATAAATTAGTAGGCCCTTAACTTAACACATAGAAAATAAACTAAATATAACCTAAATACGGGAAATTGTATTAAATTTAGATTTAATCAGTGGTATTGGTAATATACAAACACTTGACCCATTTTAATAGCATACAAAAAATTACATAATAAGTAATTGCAAATGGTAAGGAACAGATGATAATTTATAAAAAATAGATTAAATGAGAATCTAAGTTCGAAATGCATTAAGTGAGAAATTAAACCTAGATTGTTATAAAACAATTACTGTGCAAACTAAAGTTATAACTACGCATTTGAGATTCATATAGACCAACATCAAAGTTGTGATAAATATAAAGGAACATCGATGAATGTATTAATCAATAAATGTCGTAAAACCGAGTTATGCCCCTTACTTGTATCGTTATTCTGAATTAAACACCAAAGATTCCATGTTAATACATATTAAGCTAAGACTGAAAAGGATAGATTGTACATTTAAATTAATTACGTTGCAAGTATGTATGTTAAAATAGATATAAACTACAATTATTATAAGTAAATCAATAAATAAATCGGAGATGAAAACATATAATAAAGAAAACAAAAACGAAAAAAAGATGAAATAACCATAAAAATAACTGTAAAAATCTCATTTAATAACAAGAAATAAGAACGTAGAATACTCGATTCGAATGAAATCCATAATAAAATGAAGAAAATAATATGAGAATGAAGAATATGAGTCCTAACTGTATGTTTCATAAGATATGGATAATATATATATATATATATATATATATATATATATATATATATATATATATATATGATAATGGATTTTGGTATATGAGTTGTAAGTATTTTTGAAATGTTTTTAAATAATATAATGTTTAAATTTGCTGAAATGTTTAGGAAACAATTGTAACGCATACACCGTAAGATATACGTATTTTATATCTTGTTGTCATGATTTTGGAAAAAATATTATTCGCGTGCTTTATTATGAAAACCGATAATCATGAAGCTAAATTAATTGAGTCAATTAATATTTACTTTGATTTTATTGGTATATAGACATTACCGAATTGTAATGTAAAAAAATGGGTACAAAATATTGATAATATATATATATATATATATATATATATATATATATATATATAAATATAATGGAATTGTAGAAGGCGGTACAATGCAGAAGTAACGGAAAGACACAAGCTGAAGCAGGTGAGAAATTTATTAATACAACTTATAAATACATGTGTACATATTCATATTTCATATACGCAGTATATTTATATTTGCACAGTGGTTACCTGGGAAAATCGGTCTGGTGGTATGTCCGTGTAATATAATATTTTGAGAAAGATCTCTTCGTCAGATGTTTACTTGACTTTGACAAATGTGTAGTTGTAAGCAGTGACTATACCGCAGCAAATCATTGCCCGGGACTTGTGGGTAGTATATGGTTAGTTTTTTTTCTCAATTCTTATTTTCTATTTCTAAATTATTTATTTTATATTATATTTTATCTTGTTTATTTTTTTATTTATTTTTTTATTTTTATAATAGTTTATCTCTGGTTCAAACGTGTTGTTGTAAACAGTAAATAGTAACAGCATCGGGCTAAATAATTGTCCGGAAATTGTTGGTGGCTTTTTAATTTAATGTGATTGAGTTTGTTTGTTTTTCTTTAATTATTTTTTATTTTAATTTATTTATTTATTTTATTTATTTATTTGTTTTTTATAGTAGTTTATGCTTATATTGAGGATATTTAATTAACTAGTTTATTTGTTGGGTGTTTCTCCATTCTGTTTAGTTGTGTTAGTGGGCGTAGGCTTAGAATAGGTCGGTTGGTGAAGAGGGACTACTCGATTGGTTGTTCTAAGGGGGATAATCGTTACCAATATTTCTTCTCGGGTGTATAACGTTGCATTACTTTTGTGTGTTTGTTTGTTTGCTTATTTATTTCATTTTAGTGATGTTGTTCTCATTCTGGAGGTATATTATTTCATTCGTTATGTAGTGCATATATACGCATTTATGGATTCATGTATCTTTAGTTCAATTACCAAGTAACTATAATGATTTATTTATATAGTCAATGTGTTATGACGAAGTGGTTAAAGTTATTTCGGGTGTTTTATTAATTTTATTTTTTTATATAATGTATTTATTTATTTATTTTATATATAATGCATTTATTTATTTGAGTTCCCTTGGATTTCTGTTTTTGGTGTATTATGTCTTATTGTTATTTGCGATTAATATTGTTGGGTTTATTCGGAGAAATCAATTGGGTTATATTGGGGCATATAAACTTATAAATTTGCATAAGTCGTATACGTGTAGCCGTGTAGCCCACATGCTCGTACCATCTAATTCATATATCTTAGCTTGCTATTTAATTGTTAAATGTTGTTATTATTATTATTAATGTGTAGTAATCTTGGATAGGGATTGCTTATTTATTATTTTGTTTGTTTATTTTTTTTTTTTTTGGTTTCTTTAATTTAATTTTGGATTTATTTTTTTTGTTTATTTTATTTTGATTGTTTATTTATTTTTAATTTTATTATGAAATGGTGGGATGGTGTGCATTAAGTTAAGAATGATGAGCCTAATTCATGTCGGCGATTAATCTTGGGGTGTAATTTGGCAATCAGAATTGATTCTTTGATACGAAGGTTGCCGGCATTGCGTTCGGTGGCTAAAATCTCTACTCTGATGGATTTGTTGGCGTTGCCGCATGTGTGAATGTGTTTGCGAACAGAAGAGGTTTGTGTTTGTATGTGTTCTTTTATTCTAATGTGCAGGTGTCTCACTGAGCTACCGACGTATGATTGGTCACATTTGGTACACTGTATGCGATATATTGTGTATGTACGGTGGCACATGTTAGTGGAGTTCATCGGGCAGTTAGTTAGGATGCAGGGTACGTTACTTAGGTAATTTTTGCGTTTTGACAAATGTTGTCGTAGTGATGCCCCAGTGTGTATCAGTTGTATGTTTAGAACCTCTCTGTGTATAGCTTTGCGGATGGCTGTCGTGATCTTGTCGTTGAAATGGGGCAGTTTTCGAAAGCAGGTGTTAGAGGAAGTATGTTGCGTGCATCTTCTAGATTTACTGATGTTTTCAATGGTTGGTTTTGGGTATCCATTGGTTTCTAGGACCTGGCTGAATTTATTTGTGCAGGTATTTTTACCCGCTTCGTTGCTGCATTTGTTGCGGATGCGCGCTATTTCATTCTTCGTATAGCTTATTTTAGCTTTACGGGGGAGGGCAGATTTATAATGTACGAAGAGATCTCTACAGGCGGGTTTCTTGTAGAATTTGGTAGATATATTACCGTCTTCGGAGATCTTAAGGCTGAAGTCTAAAAGTGCCAGGGATCCAAAGCTGTCGGGGTGCTCGATGGTGAACTCAATGTGTGGGTCCGTGTTGTTGAACTTGTTAAAAATTGAGTTTGCGTCCTCCCGGGAAGGTGTTAGGAGTAGGATATCATCAACGTATCGCGTGAAGGTGTAGGAGTAGGAGGAGTTGAGGGTGCGGCGTTCGAATTTGTCCATGAATGCGATAGCGAGTAGTCCTGACAGGCTGGAGCCCATAGGCAATCTTGTGATTTGTTTGTATGTGCTTTGTTTGTATGTGCTTTGTTTGTATGTGCTTTGTTTGTATGTGAAGTGTTATCTATTATTATTTCTAGGAGGTCATGTATATCAGTTCCAGTGAGGCCAAAGCAATAGAGGTTACAGGACGAAATGCATTCGGTAATTATGTAAATTGCCGGGTATGCAGGGACAGATGTGTAGAGGGCAACGACGTCTAGGCTGAAGGCATATCTGTTGTGCATTAGTAGTTCTGATCTAAGTGAACGTAACCTAGAGATGACTTCATTGGAGCTGCTGACGTGTCCTGGGAAGGTTGGAAGAAGTAGTTTTAAGAGGTGGGAAAGAAGCCAGGAAATTTTGTAGAGTGGCCCTTCTTTGCTGGATACTATATATATATATATATATATATATATATATATATATATATATATATATATATATATATATTAACTTCCTTTAGACTATCAATACCCGCAGTTGCCTAAACATAAAATTTTTGTGGCACGAGTTGTGCAATCTCCAATCACAGCTGAGTCGACATTGTTCAATACCAACGGCAAGTTGAGGTTAAGGACGAGTGGAAAGAATGTCGAGAAAAGCAGAGAGCACATACAGCGTCAAGGATTCAAAATAGTCACAAATCTGGTACAAACGAGGCTATATATATATATATATATATATATATATATATATGTATATATATATGTACATATATGTATATATATAAATATATATATATGTATATATATGTATATATATAAATATATATTTATATATATATATATATATATATATATATATATATATATATAAGAAATATTATTTAAAAAGATACTGCGTGGGAAAACGTAAGTAAAAAATAAAAATAAAAAAAATTCTTAATTTGTGAAATGTGTTTAAGACGAAACAACCCAAGTATTCAATCTATGTGCTAATGGGGAAGCGATTTAAAATATATGTGGACGAAATTAATCAGGTTTCGAATCTATGTATAAAATAGACAAAGTGATCAGAAACCTCTGTAAATAGAACTAATGAGGTTTCAAATTGTGCTCCTTGATTGAGGGTTGGATTGTAAAAACTATCTCTTTGCTTTATTATATAGGAATTTATGATTCGTGCCAACTGAAGTATTCTTCGTAAATGATTGTCACATGCGAACTTGATGTTCTGCCCTTTGTTAAACTAAAAAAGTATCTGTGATATGAAAAATGGGTAAAAATGCGTTCAAGAGATTTCTATTTTTTTTAAATCTCTTTTATGTTCTGTGAGTATTTTACTTAATTCTCGTTTGGTTTCCACTATATATATATATATATATATATATATATATATATATATATATATATATATATTGCAATTAATGCAGTTATCCAGCATTAGATGTGGGGTGTTTTGGATGGGCGTTTTAAAAGATAAATATTTTAGTCCGTACGTGTTAAACTTATGTTCACTGTAAATCTAAATCCCACTAAAATTTAGAGCGCAAAACGTACATTGAATAACTGTGCCATAAACAAAAGCCTCCCAACAATTTATTTAAAATGCTAGCAGCCATTGGCCTAATGAAAACGAATATTTGGATAGGGAGTGATAGGATAAAAAAATGGCATCTGTTTGGTAAGTACATTCAGCATTACTTAGATATCAGAGTAATTGCAAACAATGACTTTAGGAATTTAGCCTTATGATTTCCTTAAGGAATGAAACATGTATGCTTTGTAAAGTTAATTGTCATAGATATAATTTCATACTACACACACACATCCACACACACACACAGATATATATATATATATATATATATATATATATATATATATATATATATATATATAAGTGTGAGTGTAAATGTGTTTGAGAAATAAGCAGTTTTCAGGTTAAAAATTAAAAAAAATAGAAACATAAAATGTAAACAAAATAAAACTACTAAAAATAGAGAAAACTAGAATAAATTGTAGCAAAAATTGCAAATAGATTATACAAATTTAAATTGGCAAAAGAAAAAAGAAATTATAAAAATGCAAGAACGTTAACGGTGAAGAAAAAAAAAACGAGACCAAAAAACGATGGCTCGAGTGAAAAAGCAGATTATAAACTAACAGAATCAGAAAATAAACTAAAAAAAAAGGAAATTTCAATAAGAGAAAATTTAGGAGAACATGGTGACATTAAAATATAATAAATATAATCCTGGTCGGAGCAAGGAGGGAAAAGGGAGTGAAAGCAGAATGAACTGGTGATGGGGATAATAATAGATCGAGCGGCACTGGGGGTTAAAAGGGAGTTACGAGGTAAAATGGGCAGAGTAAAGTAGTAAAACGGGGGAGAAGGAACGTGTTGGTTGAGGAAAGAGAAGGGAAGGGAATTAGTAAATTACGAGTGGAGAAAAGGGGAATAAATTAAAAAATAATTAAACAAATGAAAAATACGCTATCTTAAAGCATGCACGGGTGAAGGACACGGCGTATCCTTTAGATACGGCTGTTAGATTATAGTGTTTATCGATGAAAATTCTATTGTTAATCTACAACATGAGAGACCGACTAACGTTATATGTTAACTGTAAGTTTGACAGACCATCGGATATAATAATTTAAACATAAGTCTTAATCACCAATGACTATTCCATTTACAACTTTATATGGCTGACAAATAACACATCTTTAAAACATAAGATTAGCATACATATGGACCGATCGACAAATGGACATATATTTATTAACGTATCTAAATCTTATATATTATGGTTTAGGGTGACATTGTGACGGACATATTTTTCCAGAAAATAACTGACTGATCTATCGACTGAATAACCGAGAAAAGAGATGGTTGGAGGCATTTAACCCCTCCCCCAAAGTTAAATGTTTCGTATTAAAATAAATGCGTGACATACTCCTGTACGGATCCTTCGATTGACAGAGCGTCTTACTAAGACCAAGGACGCTCCTAAATAGAATTAAAGCAAAAGGCGGGAAGCGGCCATCTTGCGAAACACACGAGAGGGGAAATTATTCTGGTGTTGTTAATGAAATCATTATATACATTTCCGTCACGCAGTCGACTTTTCGATGAGGCTCCTTGCATCATTTATTTTAGTTCATGAATAATTCCTGACATCCTCCGAATGGGGAGAGGTGAGTATGGATGAAAAATGCCGGGAGAGTGGGAGTGCTGTTCAGGGTTAGATAAAACAACTTGCCAGTAGACGTGAGGTGGTCATGAAATTACGAGTAAAAAAAACCCGGAGTTTTCATTTTTTTTTTTTAATATATATTCAAGTTTGGCTTCGGTTGCATATATGTTATTATGCAATTTTTCCCATTGACAGTTTTTTAATCTTTGGTTTAGATTTTCTTTCCATACACAAGTATAATATGCAAACATTAAGCAGACTTACAGGCGTGTGCATGTAAGTTCGTCGATGAAAAATCGAACAAGTATAGACGCTCATATATACATGTATATATATATCTATCTATATATCTATATCTCTCTCTCTCTCTCTCTATATATATATATATATATATATATATGCGTTCTATATTAATAAAATTCAGTTTCCATCTTTAGTAATAATACGCGCACACAAATTATTATATGAATACACCCTCTCGCATATATACATACATACATACATACATGCATACATATATATATATACATATATTATTATTATTATTATTATTATTATTATTATTATTATTATTATTATTATTTTTCAGATTAACACTTTCCAGAGGTAAAGCAACCAATGAATTAATTTTGTAACGTGGTTCATACAAGAATGCTCAATGCGGGAGTATAGCAAGATGTACTATTTATTTGTTTTACATGAACATTAATATGTCGCTACACATTCATGAGCATGTTTCGGTCAGCCAATAACAAATAGCTAAGGGACTATTAATGCTTATGTAAATTAATTAAAATTAAACCAATATGCACAGCAAAATAACTATTTTGTTTCTGTAAATATATTTCATACATATATACTAATGGATACATATATATCGACCGCACAACACAAACACACGCATCACACACATACACACACACATATATATATATATATATATGTATGTACATGCAGACATATATGTCCGCATATATGCACGTTAACACGTATAATTGATACATATATAATTATATATGTGTGCGCATCTAAAAAAGCAAATATTTAAAAAATTAACATATATCTTTATTTTTTATCGTTTAAATTTCTCTGACGATGATTTCGTGTTAAAACAAAAATAATCATGACTATTAACTCGACATGTATTATGAAAATTTCCGTTTCTTCGCCGAATTCACAGGAAATCTGGAGTAAAAGAAATGAAATTAAATAGAAGAGAAACAGGCAGGAACACTCAGTTTAACGCCAAGAGCGGATCTATCGCCGTTCCAGAAAATGCGTCAAAACTTAAACTTTAGTTTCACCAAAAATAGCGTCACATATTAAATGCAAGCAATCCTGTACAGGTAATAATTGTGAACTGTTATATGGTTTTGTAATAATTGGGGCGAATTATTTTTTTTTTTTATCGGATATGACAAAAAGTCTGACTTTTGAATATACAATGAGAATTCGGTAGATAATTAAATTAATAAAATAATTTCTTAAATCTTTAAATATAATAATACCATTCCAAAAATAAACATTACAGAATATTTAACAAGATCTAGGTGCATTAAGAAATGATACTATCAGATTAAATGTTGGATGACGTCATCATCAATATATATACTTTTACAATGTAGCTAAACATCGGTTGACTGCATTGATAATCAAGTTACAAATTACAACAAATTATGTGAATATGAAATAACCAAATTAACTATATTTTTCCAATGCTAAAAATAGGACAACATGTACAACAAATGAAAATCAAAAACACATTCCATCGTAGGATCACGTTTAAAAGAACAACAATGTATGTATAATTTCTAATCGATGTTATTATTGGAAATAAAATATTATGTAAAATATAATAATTAAGCCAATATAAATATTTATATCTTAAATACTTGTTTATATTATGATTCACTAAAAATGTTTCATTTTACAGTAAATAATTATTTTATCTTTGAAGATTTTCTTCTATTAAATTTTAATTTTACTTGAAACTCTAAACATACGCATTGGGATCTCTGCTACAGCAAGTCTACTCAGATGCCTTTTAAATATTTTCTCAACAAACGATATATTTTCGCTAAAATACTTGAAAAGAACAGCTTATCTTTTAATTTACATTTAATAGATATCAAAGAAATATCTGTCTTATAAGACGTTGCCCGGGAACTTTTAAATGATCTGTATTTTTTACTGTTTTTTTTTCGAAAATAGTTAACATAAAATATACTTAACATAAAAGAAAATTTCTTTACCAACTCTTTTTCTATTGATTATATTATAAATTATAAACACGAATGGAAACTATTCTTTTTAAATTACGTATTATAAAAGTTATATATTTATGCAGGATTGATTATTATTTCTATTATTAAATATCTCCAGCCGTAATAAACATATGATGTTTTATTGAAGTGAGTCAAGATGTATTTCATCTGTTCAGAAAGTTAAATGCCAAACATGTAACATAAAAATGGTTTAAAGACGTAAACAGACTTTTATGAATTGCAACTAAAAGACTTCAAAAGACTTTCATCGCTTTTTTTAAATCAATATTCTACCGCTTCTTTATAACAAGTTCTTTTAAATTCAATCGAAAAGGCTGAATAGCGAAGAGTTTTTTGACATTTAGTTATAACAATCATGAGTCTTTTCTAATGTTCTTTGTGTTATTGTATTTTTATATAAAGACTTATTGATGGTTGATTTCCTATCGTTTTTCTCCTATAGATATCTCTATTCTAGTTTCAATATAGCTGCTGACTAATCAAATTTATTTTGGCATTGACCTAAATACAATAAAATCCTATACACAATACTAAAACTACATTAATCAGAGAATTCGTTCGGTACTATTATTATTTTCACATAACTAAAATTAGTTTCTTTATGCTATTCAGTAAAATATATTCACTTGTTGATGTGTATATGCCCTTTCCATGAAAAAAGCACCTATTTACACTGGATAATTACTACAATATATGATGATCGTCTCATTCAAACATTACAGAATAGTAAATGCCTGCGAGGGCAATAGTGTATAATAATTTGTGCGCAATACCCTAATATAGGACCTATATATATATATATATATATATATATATATATATATATATATATATATATATATATATATATATATGATGCTTGCAACGTCTCTTGTCAGACGAGTGCCACTCCGTCAGACATTTAAAATTCATGAGCCCAAATTCCTGAGAGAGTATCTATACAAAGATGATGTTAAAGAGTCTTAGCTTTGTACGACAGCTAAGTTTCTCTTTCGGTTCAAAATGATGAGATCCAGCAACAAGCAAGAGCAAGATAGCCAGCAACAAATTAAACTGCAGACCAGCTTAAGCGGGTACTGGTCTCCCGCTTTATCGTTTTTTTAAATCAGAGATTTGCTTCTCCTAGAAAGGTTGCCTTCACCACGGCTTACGGGAGCCCTCTCCACCCCAACACACAAATATACACGGTGCTTGTTGGCCGTTGACCCAGAAAAGGAGTCCATTCGCCCTTTGGCGATATATATATATATATATATATATATATATATATATATATATATATATATATATATATGCCATTACATTCTTGTAACAAGGGCACTCAAAATTGACCTGAACAAAACATTTGGAGAATTTGATATGTACTGCTTTCATTTTAAACTAGGTATCTTAGAACATTTTGATGTTCTGTTGTATTTGAGTATTATACTCACAGCTTGTGCAGAAGAATATATATATATATATATATATATATATATATATATATATATAGGTGTATTGCAGAAAGTCCATACATTAGGACGTGATTTGTTGTTCATAAAATGTCCTCCTTTCTGATGCAGTACAAGTTTGTGTACTTTTCTTATCTCATTGATAATAAACGCATGGAAACCAAAAAGGCAAGGCCACGTGACCGACAGGTTGACTAGCACAAATTTAGATTCAACAAAGCTTTTTTGCCAAATTTACCTTTGCGAAAGAAAGCACACTCTATGATCTTAAAAAAACATTAGTGGTATTATAAAAAAAAACTTAGACAGCTTGAGGGAGTGTGGACCTGTTACCCTCCCCTTACTAATTCTTGCTTTTCTGACAACTGCAAAATGGGTTCTGTTGAACCACTTTTTTTGTAATTCAAGCGAATAAACCTACTCATCAATTAACATCCCATTCGCTTCGTCTCTTTCCTCGCTAGAATATTTGAGCCCTTAACCAATCACCACTACCTCATAAAAATTAAACTTCATTTCAACGGAAAGCCTGTTCTACTACAGATATACTAACTCTGGGCATATATACCGCGTACTCGATAAGGCAGATGAGATGGATATCTCTAACGTATTGGGCAGTGTTTTGTTCGATCGTATTCTCATGAAAATTAAATAGTATGATGTTACAAGGCGAATGCTTAGCATAATCTTATTTTTGCTTTAATAAGAGAAAACGCTAGATTGTTTAAGGCTTTTTATTATTTCTTATATTTATAAATAACTTCCATAAAATATTTCTCAGTGTAAATTTACTGTGACACTACACTCTATAACGGACTCGAGATGAAAACGAACGAACACGTATATAAGGAAATCACTAAAACCTTACAAAAAAACTTCCACTCGGTAGTCGAATAAAAATGAAAATGTATGGTAACATTAAATACTACCAATACTTTAATAGTTACAAAAGATCCCATCAATCACTAAAACTAGTGATATAACTATAACCTTCCAAGCGAAATGTTGCATTTTTTGTCTGTTACAAAAAAAATTAATGAAATATGCTCCGACGAATTAAAATTATTTGCACCCGCTTTACGCAAAAGTCAGTTCTACTTGGCACACATACATCCGTCACCAGGTGTTTTTTTATCTAATTGACTTTGTAACTATTCTCCTAAGCTTGGTTTAAAAGCCCGCTCTTGAGTGAAAAAAAACCGTATAAGATGTCACTACACTGAATAGCTAACGAACACAATAATAATAATAATAATAATAATAATAATAATAATGATGACGATGACGATGACAATAATGACGATGACGACGATGATGATGATGATGATGATGACGATGATGATGATAGCAAGAAAAAAGATCAGGGTCTCATAATCGGCATGTACTCCCTTGGTGACCAGCATGGATGGCCCGGTCGTCATGCTGCAAATGGTGGCCCATGTTCTAATTTCAGAAACAAAATGATACCGACCAAGCAAAATACAGTCAAGATAACCAACAAAAAAGAAAACACCGAAAGCAGAAAGGGACAACGAAAAAGAGTATTATAGAGACCATTCCAAATATAGATATGGAGGTTATCGGAAACGAAAGAAATAGATATGGGATGTGTACAGTGATTACCATACGACAGAACAAAGAATACTAAAGAGAGGCTGGCTTTCAAAACTGGAACTAACAGAAATACAACGAAAAATAAAACAATAAAACTGAGCATGAAGCATCCCCCACAGAAATCGCACATGTAGATACCCTACGAGCGGTAGCCCCACAAGTGGAAACAGCACAGACGGTGCACCTACAAAGACCGAACTCTACGAAAGTGAAATTCGAGAAATATGAGACAGAGCTAAAAGAAGATGAAGCAGATAGAAGAAAAACATAATACAGTTCATAAACTTTAAAAAAAGACTCCTATCATTAAGGAATCAGGCGCAGAGGAAATTACAAACAGACACAGAGAAAGTTAACAAGCCTCTTTCACACAGCAAAACAGATGCAATCATGATGGTTACTATGAAGTTCAAACTAGAATAAAAAAAAACAGGGAAAATTAGATCGACAAACCTGAGAATGAGACTAGGAATCCAAATTAGCAAACATAAAAAAGAAGTCAGAAGGATAATCAGGAAGACACCGACGTGGATAAGTTGAAACATTGGAAATATGACTAGCACGGAGCGGCTAATGAAACATGAATATCTGAAGCGAAAGATAGCAGCAAAAGAAGGGAGACAGTGTATGTACAAATCTGAACAGTCAAAGCAACAGATAATATTTGAAAACAATGAAAGACAAGTCTACCAACATCTGATACGAGGAAAAACAATAACAGAACGACCAAACCCGACGGAAACTAAACTCTACTGGAATAAGGTATGGGAAGAACGATGGTATCACAATATAAATGCAGAATGGCTTACAGATATGAAAGAAAAGTTACAACAAATCGAATAAGGAATAGTGAATAGAATTAGCAAAGACACCCTTGAGGAACCATATAAAAAATGGTACACTTGAGAACACCAGGGCACGGCGGGATACATGCTACTAGTTAATAAATTCACATTACACGAAAGACTAGCTCAAAAGCTGAGAAAATGTATAGAAGAAACAAGCGTGCCAGATTAAATAACAAAAGACAGTGCCACACTGCTACAGAAAACAGAGAGAAACGAACCGCCCCAACAACTATAGCCTATCACGGGCCTACACACGATGTGGAAAATACTGACACCACAACTGAAAGGGATCAAATATACCACTCCCTAAAAATTCGTGGACTTCTCTCCGACGAACAGAAAGGATGCCAGAAAGGAAAAAGAGGTACACCTGACCTGCTATACATCGATCAAATAATCCTAAAGTAGATAAAAAGAAGGAGAAATAATTTAACCATCGCATGGATCGACTAGAAAAACGCGTACAACAGGATTCCCAAAGCATGGATGATAGAATGCTTATTAAATGTATAAAATTCCAAGCAGGATCATCACTGTGATGGTAAATGCAACAAGAACATGGAGACTAGAGCTGACAGCTGATGGACAACACATAAAAATTAAGATGCAAAGAAGCACCTTCCAAGGAAATTCACTATCACTATTTCTGTTCATCATAGCCATGATGCCCCTTAACAATATACTGAAAAAATTCCCAACTGAATACAGGTTCTCTAATACATAGGAAAAATGAACCATCGGATGTATATGGACGATCTGAAACTTTTTGCAAGGATTGAGATAGGAACTAGAGTGACTAATAAACACTGCCAGGATATTCAGCCATGATATCCAAATAGAGTTTTGTATGAACATGAAAAATGCTTACTACTAATTATAAGAAAGGGAAAACTTTAGATGACAGACGGCATGGAACTACCCAATCAAACGGAGACGATGGCATTAGGAAAACAAGACGCCCATTAATACTTGGGAGTTCTGGAAGCAGACACTATCAAAGACACAGAAATGAAAGAGAGAATTTGAAAGGGAACCAGAAAACTTCTGGAAACTATATTATATAGCATAAACCTAATAACAAGGTATAAATACATGGACAGTATCACTAGTATCACTAGTAAAAAAATCTGGACCGTTCGTAGGAAGAACTGGGACAGCTCTATCAAAAGATCAAGAAACTCACGGCCAGGCACAGTGCACTACACCCAAAAAACGATGTTGATCGACTCTTCGTTAAAAGGAAAGAAAGCGGGAGAGGACTTGTTTATATAGAAGATTGTGTGAATGATACCAAAAAAGGAATTCGAAAAAATACATAATGCAACAGACTGAAAGGTTAATAATGGCGGCGAGAGATATAGAACAATCGAGAAGACAGTAAATAGAGAAACAAAGCACAGGACGAGTAAAGAAAAGTGGGAGGAGAAACAAATATACGGAAGATTCATAAAGATGACACACGATGAGAATAAGGACAACACTTGCACATGGATACGAAAAGGACATATAGGCCGAGATACTGAATTCCTAATAACTGCAGCACAAGATAAGGCAATAAGAACCAACCATATCAATGCAAAGAAAACACAAAAGAAACAGCAACCCCAGACTCTGTAGACAAAGGGACGAAACGATAAACCATACAGTAGGCGAATGCAGCAAACTGGCCCAAAAAGAAATACAAGAACAGGCACGACCAAGTGGGGATGGAAGTACACTGGGAATTATGCAAACAACTTCACCCGAACGCACAGACAATTGGTACAAGTATAAACCGGTAACAATACTTGAAAACGAAAATCACAAAGTTCTATGGGACATGGACATCCAAACAGATAAACCAATCCAAGCAAAAAGACCGGATGTTGTAACAATTTATAAGAAAGAAAAGTCCTGTGAAATCGAAGACTTTGCTGTTCTAGCAGACCACAGATTCAATATCAAAGAAAAGGAAACACGGTGCAAATGCACTGATCAAGTCAGAGAGGTTAGAGGAATATGGATGATGAAGAAACTCAGGAGAATACCTATAATAGTAAATGCACTCGGGGCAATCCGAAAAGCTTTGAAGAAAGAATGGTCTGTATTGGAATCGGGGGGATGGTCGGAAAGATAGAACGAATTAAAATAATGAAATAAGCTTAAATAATTTGGAAAACTCTTGAATGCGGAGGCTAAAACACATGATCTACATGAGGTGGCCAGACAAACTCCTACATGAAGAAGCGTTACATTGAACCAAGAACAATTGCGCTGCATATCTCTAAGTCGCCATCCCCTCCTCCATCTCCTATATCTCCATTACCGCCCCTTCCCATATGAGTGATTCCAAATAGTCGAGACTTCTCCAGGATCATTTAAACACCGAGGAGAGAGCACTGACCAGCCCTCCGCTGAACAAGCACGAAGAGAATTGGGACCTTGGGGAGGCTTATTGCAACTCAAATTCCAGTGGCGACATATGGCCGCTGCCAGCGAAAAATCAAGCAGCTGTTACGATAACGCAAATTCCTTTGAAAATTTTCCCGAAAGAGATAAAGAGAACTAAAAACCTGGAGATGCTTGTTGTCACTCCGCTTCCAGGAAACGCCACAGGTTATTGTCAGGAAGAGATCTCTGATGACCTATGTGAAAGCTCCTTGTGAGCCAATAATAAAAATGACTAGGTGAACATAATAGCAACATGGTAATTGCAGCAGGCACCGTTAAAGGAACAGGATTGAAAGTGAAAATTGGAATGGAAAACCTAAGATCAAGTAATCTTCTCAAAAACAAACTATATAGTAGAAATCTAATAAAAATGTATAATCGCATGCGCAGTATCACTACTAATGTACTCCGGTCCGATTATATTGAACCAATGGCGAACTTAGGAAACTTCATCATAAAAGCAGGAAACCCATGCCTACGCACAATCCACTACATTCATAGGATTATATTGACCGACTCTTCGTGAAAACGAAAAGACGGAGGAGGAAGACGGTATAAATGACAGGATAAATAATTATGAAGACATTTTAAATGACAGGATAAAGTATTAGGAAGACGGTATAAATGACAGGATAAAGAATTATGAAGACTGTATAAATGACAGGATAAATAATTATGAAGGCGGTATAAATGACAGGACAAAGAATTAGGAAGACAGTATGAATGACAGGATAAAGAATTAGGAAGACGGTATAAATGACAGGATAAAGAATTATGAAGACTGTATAAATGACAGGATAAATAATTATGAAGGCGGTATAAATGACAGGACAAAGAATTAGGAAGACAGTATGATTGACAGGATAAAGAATTAGGAAGACGGTATAAATGACAGGATAAAGAATTAGAAAAGACATAATGAAGAACACTGAAAAAAAAATTACCGGAAAGAAAGACTGAAAGAAATAAAAAGACAAAAAAAAAGAAGAAACAATGGATAAGACGTCTAAATAAAGATGGGAAAAGAAACAGCTACCAAGACGATTCATGAGGATGACAAAAAAATACAGAATTACGAAAACACTTGGTTATTGCCACAAAATAGAAACAACAAAAAAAAACTGAGTCCCTCAGAACAGCCTCACAATATAACGCTATTAGAAAAAAACACATTTAAACAAGGATCGACAAAAAACACGAACACAGTTTGGACAAAGAGACGAAACAATAAACAACGCAATAAGCGAATGTAACAAACTAGTCCAAAAAGTATGTAAGAATAGACAAAATTAAACGAGAAAAAGGGCAAAGTAGAAGTTATGAAGATAATTGCATTTTGAAAACACTGACAATTAGTACAAGCACAGTCTGGCAGCAGTGCCTAAAATGGAAGTTAGAAAATTATATTGGACATAGATATGCAAACAGACACACCGATGCAATAAAGAATAACGGATGTGATAATAGATAACAAGAAAGAAATGTCCTACTAGATTTTAGATTTTGCCGTCCCAGCAGGGAAGAAAAAAGATTGAAGATCAAGGAAACAAAGAAGGGGAACAAATACACAGTACTAGCGAGGGAATCTCAAATTATTATGGAAAATAAAGAATGTTTAAACAATACCAATATTAGTAGGAACAAAAGGAACAATATTAAAAAATGTGAAAAAAATGATCAAGAATGAAATTAAAAAGATGCATGAGAAGAAACAACGGATAATGAAAATAAAAACGTCTTAAATATACAAGAACACCCTTGAGTTTGGAGAAAAATAAATATAGCTCGAAGGCGCTAGCTTAATATAGAGAAATTACTAAAGAGGTAAAGCACTAAGAAACATTACTTGAATACTGGATAATTACATAATTGTAAGTTGCCCCCCCCTTTTTTTCTATTTTTCTCGTCACTGTAAACCAAAACTGATGCCGCACCAAATAAAAATATAGGGTCATGGATGAAGGAAAGACGAGGAAGAGAAAGCAGTAACCAGACTTCTGCTGGATGAGTGCGAGGATGTCTGGACCACTCATATCCCAGTGAAGACGATTAAGAACTCAATGGTAGGCGACTGTTGCGATAACGCAAATTAATTTTTAACAGTTGTCGAGAGATAGAGAGTACCAGAAATCTTGAGAGGCTTGTTATCACTCTGACTCCAGGGAACATCATAGGCTGCCTCGAAGAGGATTTTTGTTGATGTCCTGTGTGAAAACTCCTAGCTAAATTAAACAATAACAACAGCAACAACAACAACACCACCACCAACAACAATAATAATAATAATAATAATAATAATAATTATTATTATTATTATTATTATTATTAAAAAACAAATTATTGTAAACTGTTCTGCTATTTTCGTATATTTTTTAGCTACTAACAATATGCTCTAGCCCCCATTCTTTTAATAGTCTGTGACTTACCTAATTTTCTTGCAGCAATTGTTTACAAATACTTTCTCTCTTACATCTTCCAGTTATTATATACTGTATTAACACACTAAAAATCGGGGGTTTCTCTAAATGCGTCTAATCTCGAATTTCTATTTTCTCAGCCCTGTGATTTTTGTTTAAACCAAACTTTTCACCACTGCATTTTCTTGATGAGAAATTGTTTTTCGCACATATTTAGCCAAGTCGACTAAAACGCGGATCTAAACCAGGGGCCGGCAAATCGTGAAAACCAATTGCCCTATCTTGGCTATTTTAAATAGAAAACAGATTTTGCCATCATGTGTTAATCCATGTTTCATTTGATCACTCTTTAAAAAAAAGTTTGCTTTTGTATTGAATCTTCACGGACAGAAAGATCTTTCATAAATGTGCACTTTCTATGCGCTTTGGATATTTTGGTAGAATTTTAACTCTTTACCCTTGTTTGTCTTCTAGACACATCCAGAATATGTGTATCTTGCTATCAACCGATGTATAAGGTGTAAAAGTATAGAACATTTATATATATATATATATATATATATATATATATATATATATATATATATATATATTGTTTTTATTTAATTATCCATTGACACGTGTTTTGTCGTCTACTACTCATCACAGTGAAACCAAGCAGTTCCAGTTCTTTTTTATTCATGGTAGGATATTTCATATATATATTCTTTATGGTGTTACCGATGTACTAGTGTCCTTCCATAGGCACAGCCTTATTTAAAAACTAAAAAAAATCGGAGATACCGTAATACTATTCAAACAAGCAAACTTTGTGCCACGGAATTTATTTTTCCACATAGACCAATTATCAGTGTCCGCGGCATTCTAAACGCGCTTTGTCCTTCGTTCCGAAGGAAACGCCTCTATTTTTTTACACGCAAAGTAGAAGAGCTACGATAACGGTTAATTTACAATAAAAACGTACGATTTTTTTGTGCTCCAAACTTATATTTCCACATAGTAAATATCATGCGTAATGACCTTTTTACACAGAAATTCATTAACGCATTTCTGCTTCTGACACACATATATAACAGTGGTGATTTCTCTAGAGTCTCACCTCGTCAACATCTGCTACAGAGAGATAAAACTCATGAATAATTGTGTTCAGTCATCTTAACAATCTATATGACAATCAACTTTGATCTATTCTGGAGGAATACAAATAGAAGACATTACTATAAGAACACCCTCCCAGTTACCAGAAGTTTATTTGTATACGATACCTTGTGAGTTTTGGGTTTTCTTACGCAAGATTTCTTTAAATAGTTTAACTGTTTTAATTACTATCGTGTTTTGTATGATATTTCTTCAATTATCGCTATTACGGCAGTTTTAGTCATGCTTACTAACTCTGTAGCTGCTATCTCGTGGTGGTTGTATTTACACATTTTTTGCCATGATTCTCACGGCGTAATCTGCTCGAACGATGAAGTGTGAAATTTGATAGGATAAGTCTTGACTGCTATCATAAGTGGTCTTTTTGTTTGAATGGTTTTGTCTGTTTTACGTATTTGAATTCGCAACTGCGGCTGTGCACTTCAATTTACGTAACTGATTGTAGTTTGGTGTTTTCTACCGTACATCTTCATATACAAAATGTAGGTCATAGCATTATCCACATTGACATTACTTCTACATGACCGTTCTATATTAATTTCGGAATAGTTTTCTGCGTTATTTTATGTGTTTGATTAAGGTTTCCTTTTTGTAAATGTTTTCGCTATTTGCATACCCCTCATACCAGAAATAAACACAACGTCGTTTTTAACACAATCCGAATCTTATTTCCCTCAACGTACGTAGTTAGAATTGTCAGTAGCAATTTCATCTCTCTTTTCAAATGTCTTCCTGTAAATAGGTAAATGCTTTTTAACGCTACTGCATTCGCCAATGTAGTTGAGTCTGTTTATATTTTGTCGTGCTTATGCGTTTAATTCTCATTTCGCTGCTCTTTTTTCACCTTAGCGATGATTTTAATGGTGTTAATCAACGTCTCTTTGTTTTAAGTTTGGCATGCTTATATATATATATATATATATATATATATATATATATATATATATATATATATATATATATATATATATACGGCATAATCAGGTTGACACGCCATTTACCTTTAGATTACTGACGTTTACCGGTGTTGAGCCTAGTCAGGATAAAAATTGTCGACCACTTGGGATTTGTATGTGCTGCGTGTGCGTGTGTGTGAAACGACACTCACCCTATTCGGATTTAACCGGTTTCCTCCGATAAAGGAAGTTACATGTGAGTATGAAACGGTCTCCAGTCGCATGTATCATTGATATCTGCTGTATGTGCCTTGAGAACTGAAGGAGGATGAGCTATCCTTTCCCAATTCAGACTGTATTAAATGATTCAGGATCTCGATTATCTCGGGGGATTAAGAGACTCTATCATCTATTTCTCTTGGGCCTTATTCAGGACGCGTCAAAAATAGTTCCTACATTTTTACATGTGATTTTTACAACCGCGTTCCGCAGTCTCTGATCAATTATTAATTTGTATGGAGGGAACTGCATATCAGTGTGTAGAAGTTTTTTCACTGTTCCATCAGATAACCCCATGGTCATAGCATTTCGCGAGATGTAGGAGATTTAGTAGGAGTTACAGCTCGAATACTTTTTTCCATTCGAGCGCCTCGAGGTCTTCTGGGTGGCTATCTTTTGATGTATCGAGTATATAGCTCTGGAATTTGTAACCCATACTAAAACAGCATTATGCATTTAATAAGTTGTAATGAACTCGAAAAGCTCTCTGTTTTGCAGTTACGGAAGTACTATTCTTCAAAAACATTTCTAAAGGAAGCGGGCGATGTGAGTGAGTCCAAACTATTGTGTTTGATGCAGGTACGTGAATAATAGCATAATATTAGCTAAATAAAAATATCACTGGTACTTGCATAAGTTCATTACCAACATATAATTGAAGATGTAAAATGTGGGTGCGGCTCCTTATTATTAATTTTGGATGACGTTATAATTTCAGGTAGATATAAAACAATTATACACCCGTGTTGTTGTTGTTGTTGTTGTTGTTGTTGTTTATCCACATTATAGCCTTGTTTTCGGATAAAAAACATCTCGGACGCCAATATAAATTATAAAATAAGTTATTTAAAATAAAAAAAGAACAGTCATAAAAATACCAGAGCGAGGGAGGGAATACTTGTGTAGGATTGGAAGAAAGGGAGAAAAACAGACGTAGAGGCGGACGGATAGATCGTTTCGACATACCAATATATGCTGTTAGCGCTGTTAGCGTTGCCTCCTGTCATTTGGGTATGACCGCCTTGATAGTTTTTCCTTTTTAAATCTCGCCACTCAAATTATCAAAAATGGCCCGCTCCCTCCTCGGGCGTGACTTGAATTGTCGACTTCCGCCTAGAATCACACCTCACTTTTAATAGTGTCACTGAAACCTTTCTAATTTAACAGGATCCTCGTAACGTAACAATCATGCTACCTAATAAAACTAAAACTAATAAAAAATAGCATGCCTTCTCTTCATCAATTGTCATCGGCGTCGCTAGAAAGCTCCACCGCTATGTTACTTATACGTTTTTTTTAATCCTTCTGTTCTCATTATCGGTTTACGATCCTCCATCATGTCAACAGGCGTGTGAATTCAAATTAACTTTTGCCTAGCGTTGACTTCGCTATGGTTTTGTTACTAGTCTTTTTGTTTTCTATTTTATTCTTCCTCGACTTTTCTGAAACTTGTTGTTTTCATTTCCTTGTTTTCTTGTTTTATTGCGGTCACGTAACGACGATGGGGCGGGTAGAAAATGAGATCTGTAATTACCAACTGGATCGACTGTAATAACAATAATATCCACTATCGTAGCTAGTTAGCATAATTACTGGCCTTTGTCTTGCGAGACACACATTCGAGTAGAAATGCTAATAGAAATAAATATATGGAATAAGTAAATAAATGGAAATGAATGGAAATACAAGAAAGAAAATAACACTGGGAAAAAAGATTCACATGCAAATCACGTGAGAATGTCAAGAAAGACTATTGAACACACTCACTAACGCACACAGAATAACACACTAACGTCCGCCCCCCCATATATATATATATATATATATATATATATATATATATATATATATATATATATATATATATATATATATATATGCGTGTGTGGACGGATGCCATAAAAAATCTATAGGGAAAAATGACAATAAGTGCAGGTGTGGTAAAAGAAAAAAATATAATGTTGAGACGGGATTTTAAAAATGGTAAGTGTTGGCGGCACAAGTTCCTAAAAAAAATTTTTGGGTCTAGTAGATAGAACACACGCTTTTCAGAGTTCGCCAGAGAAGGTCCTCGGCGGTCTCATATATGTTTACACATACGTCGATTACATCCTGGTAGTTACCAACAAGTAAAATCTAAATGAGATATTTCGTTGTTTAATACACTGCGGTTATCGACTGCATCTGGACAGGTGTACGTCGACGAAATAATTCTACGATGGGAGTTAAAGAGTAATATCACATAATCTTTTATTCTGCCCAAATAGATCAGAGGTGATTGCAAATTATATTGGTCTGATAACGTAACTCATTTACTCCTGCCCTAAATGTTTAATTTCTTTTTTTGCACTGAAGTTGTGAAACTCGAAATAGCAACCGCTGCCATTCATGTGCATGTAAGAATAGAGGTTACTATGTGAAAAAATAAATTTGGACGTACAAAATGGTCGTTTGTTTTAATAGTACTATTCCCGTTTTCTTTGCTCCCCAAATATTTACTAAAAAAGGCTTGAATTTTATAAGCACCTTTTATAAGCTTGAATTTTATAAGCACTTGAATTTTATAAGCATCTAGGCGCCCATATATAGCTATCGTTTATCGCTAGCAATAGTAGCAATAATTATAAGGACTATGTCGAAAAATAAATTGCCCAACAAAAAGGTCGTTATTTTTATCGAACAATTTCCCGGTATCATAGTTCTTCAGCATCTAGTGTTTTAAAAAGGCAGGTATCAATTTTTGAACGACGCCGTATTTCTTGTATGTAGATTTTTTTTAAATACTTGCTAAAATTGTAGGCCAAAGGCGACCGCAGGCAATTATCAATACATTTTGTGACGCGTTTCATATAAAATAAACCAGAATCCAAAGGGTTTTATTAAAGAGAGTCTTGACATAAATCAAACAATGCATAATAATGGATTCATAAATACTTGGTGGTAATTTATTATATAACAAACAGTTAAATTTAATAAAAATATATTATAAAATTCTATATTTAGTCCAATTATTCAAAACCTATATTAATATTTCGTAAGCTCACATAGACACGTAACGTAATAGATAAAGTGATAATTTATAATCAGTTCGGAGTGACATAATTTTGTAAATTCCACAGACAAAACATACAAAATAATAAAGAATTATTTTTTTTTATCCGACGATTGTTGACGAAATGGTAAAACATCTACCTTTGTAAATAAAATCAAAGAAAGAGTTAACATCTTTGTACACATTTCAAAGATCAATATATATTTTAGTAAATTAGACAAAACAGGAATAAGCTCAGCATTTTTACCTTCGTTGGAAATCTGTGAAAATTACGAATAATATCAGAACGAAAATGTTTTTTTTTACAAATGGATCACCACTTAACAGGACCTGGAGACCACCCGAAAAAAAGGGTTCACGAGTGTACAGTGGCCAAGGAAAACCATGCCGTAATTAGCTCCTGCCAGATACGCTGACAGTACTCCATCCTCAGGCATACCTGGCTCTTATGCAGGTAGAGAATTGCATCAGCAGTGAGATATCTACTGGAGCGGCAGAACGATCCTACCATTTTCCCGGCAGAATTGGAAACGGATTTGATGTACGTGTTTTATCTCAGATTAAAAGTAAAGGTCTATCCTAGAATTCCGGAATACCTTAAATTATACTTACTATATTTTATACCACCTGAATACACATATTATATATATGTTTTTCAAAATTCTTGAAATAAATATTGTTCATTGAGCAATGTGTATATGGATCTAATTTTACATTATATCGTAGATGATAAAATATACCAATATATTTCAAATCCAAGTTAGGTAACTCTAAAAGATTATTATATTTTAATTACTTTATTTTCCATACATAAAATGCAAGGCTTAATTTTTAATTATTGTTTACAAAATTTTAAATAAGTTTAAATAATTATCTGTTAATCTATGATGACACTGTCGAGATGTTAACTAATTCAGTAAGATTTTGAAGAATTTCCATTTTTGCTTTACTTCATGAATTTAATTATAAATTACACATTTTATATGTATTTATTCGTGTATATGAAAACATATCTAATACAAATTCCATAATATTATAATTCAAACAACGAACTCACGCACGCAACATTTCGTATACATATATACACGAATAACATATTTTCTGAGTAAGTTTCGTATATACAATCAGTTTGGGAAATAGTCAACCACCTCAGCAGAAATAACCTTCTTAGTGACACGCAATGTGGTTTCCGTTCTGCAAGATCTACCGCAGAAGTGCGAACGGTTATATCTCAAAGGAT
Source organism: Euprymna scolopes (assembly GCF_053919585.1). NCBI lineage: Eukaryota > Metazoa > Mollusca > Cephalopoda > Sepiida > Sepiolidae > Euprymna > Euprymna scolopes. The sequence continues at coordinate 78,178,214 of NC_136489.1, read as the reverse complement.
TAGTGAATCTCTTGACAAAGTCTCCCTTTCTAGAGCAATTGCTCTTGACATATCAACGGCCTTTGACAAGGTATGGCATAAACCCCTACTTAATAAGATTTCCAGCTACGGTATAACTGGAAATATTCTCTCTATCATTAAATCTTTTCTCTCTGATAGGCTTATAAGAGTAGTGGTTGATGGACAAAAATCAGAGGCCTGCAGTATTAATGCTGGAGTCCCTGAAGGGTACATCCTGAGCCCAACTCTCTTCCTGATCTATATCAATGATCTCCCTAAACACATACTTAAATCTTTCGTTGACATCTATGCTGATGACACGACCATCTACGGAAACACATCAAAGGCTGTAAATGACAAAGATCTCTCTGATTCTCTCTCCTCTGATCCCGAACGAGTGTTTCAGTGGGGGAAGACGTGGCTGGTTACCTTTAACACATCTAAGACCAAATTCCTATCTTTACATCATCAACGCTCTGATCCCCATCTGCCATCAATTGAAATTGATAGATATCGTCTAGGAGAAGCCCCATGTTTTGACAAGCTTCTGGGCTTAACCTTCACTCCTCATCTGAAATGGAACACGTACATCAAGTCTCTTACCAAGGTCGCTAGAATGATGGTGGGATCCTTCTACCGCTCCAGAAAGATACCTCACTACTGAGGCAATTCTCTATCTATATAAAAGCCAAGTACGTCCAAGTATGTAGTACTGCTGCCATATCTGGGCAGGAGTTGCTAAAAACAGCCTATCCTGCCTTGACAGGGTACAAAATAGACTTCATGGCTTATTGGGGGATGCCCTTTTCTCTTCTCTGCAACCTCTCTCCCACAGGAGAGACGTTGTAAGCCTATCTTTGTTTTATCTGAACTCCAATCCCTGGTCCCCCCTCGCCAATCTTTTACGAAAACACCCGTCTAGCGGAATTCACTGCCAAAAACTTTCCCCACTCTTTATCTGTGCCTTAATCAAAACGTAGATTCCATGAACAAAGCTTCTTTCTTAGAACTGCAGGCCTGTGGAACTCTGTTCCGTCTGCCTGCTTCCCACCTGACTACAACCTGGATGTCTTCAAGTCCAACGTAAACAAATTCCTGATGTACCGCCCCCTTTAGTAGACACTTTATTAAATCTCCACACTAATGTACTGTACTTACATTAACTCTTATCCCTGAGTGGCTTCCGGGCCTTGATAAGTGGTGAACACTTAGTAAAAAAAAAACAGTGTTGCTTACATTAATAAGTGTATTATATTTTTTTGTTTACATTATTTTTTCTGCCCATTTTTTCTTTAACGTTGTTTAATGGTTGCGTTAGTCATTTAGTGCATTTGCATTGTTGCATCCTTTTTTATCAAATGGAAAAGGAAAACGTTCGCAAGATGTTGAATAGGTACCGTCATGTGGGATATCAGACGAGCACATGTGGACGATGATGGGCAGATCTTTCCTCTAATACTTATATATCTCATAATGATACCCCAATTGCCAAAGTTTTAATAAATATATGTTTCAACGCAAGACGCCAGTGTTTTCTTCGACTTTGCTACAGGAATGGTTTATACATCGGATACGTGGATAAAAATGTCACGTGGACGTATTAGATGATTATTATAAATAATGTTGATCATTTCTAATATCAATCGCCTACATCTCACAAATCAACCTTCCAAACCTATATACACATTTAATACATATACTAAACATATATTTACGTAAATGTTTAAAATATTTATAGGCGTAAGCTGTAAAATAAAAAAAAATGTCTTGTTTAGCTTATAGAAATAGATAAGTTTTGCAAATATTAATGTTGGTAAAAATATTGTCATAGACGCGAGTTGATCTATTTTTGAAGTACATAAGGTCAGCCAAAGTGTACTGCCGATTAAGATATTAATTTTTTCCTATCCACTTCAAGTGGAAAATTGAGGTTTAGCCTTATATTTTTTTATGTTTCTTAAATAAAACTTAAAATCATAAAAGTTTCGTCTAAAATTTTGGGAATAAATACACAAGCCTATTTTAAAATATAATATTTCTATTCTGCTTACAATTTTAGAAACATCTGTCCAAATCTCATTCATTTTGTATAAATTGTAAAATAAGATTTTATGATGACGACGCTGTTTTCGGTTAAATACATTTATTGACGTCAAAAATAGATTGTTGACTCAGATTTAGAATTCAATTTAAAATACATGCCTTATCTTGTCATTCTTCAGTGAATGAGAGTAACTAAACGATCTCTCATCAATCGTAGAAACAATAAATAACAACTCTTAAGATGCTTACGAACGGATTTTTTCTTTAACAATACATGTATACCCTATAATTGAATATATTCTAGGTTGGTTCTGCCGGAGTATATTTGCAAGGAAAAATTCAGGACAACCAGATAAGCAGAACTGTATTCCATTGTATTGTTCGCACCGAGATTTGAGTTAATGTTAACTTGCCTGGGTGCACAGCGTTTCCCGTGTGTTTGGAGGTGTGAGTTGAGCACAAAAATTGGTAATAAGCAGACAGGCTCGAAGCCATACCACAAAAGGGGAAAAGAATGTGAAAAAAATTTGACGTCTTTGCCGTTGCGTCCATTGCCAAACCAGAAGTTCCGAAGGTGTAAATAAGGGCAATTCGATCGTAAAAAGGGGAAGGCTTTAGAAAAAAGCGACCCATCCCTATAGAAAACTGCCCAGTGGAGGGGGAAAGAATGATTGTTCTAAGCTAATTCGTCGATATTTGTCGTCCGGAGTGTCGAACTTCAAAACTATACCGATACCGTGAAAATCCAATGCATCCGACGAAAGTTTTAGACATACATACATACATACATACATACATGATGATTGCAACGTATTATCATACGAGTGCCACTCCCTCAAACAATTAAAGTCCCTGAGCCCCAAAATAACTTTTTTTTTTCTTTTTAGTCCTTCCGGTAAATTCACACGTTCAAGCATGCATGACACTGAAGACAGTCATTGAAATCAATTATTACATGCTTCCAGCATTTCAAGCCTCCACGCGTCAAAACTTTTCCATCGCCACGGGACCATTTTTATAGACAACTGCATGAGGGAGTATCTATACACAGACGATGTTACAGAATCTTAGCTTTGTACACTAGCTAAGTCTATCTCTCGGTTACAAAATGTTGATATCCAGCAACAAGCAAGAGCAAGATAACCAGCAATAATTTAAACTGCAGACCAGCTGAATGCGGGTACTAGTCTCCAGCTTTATGTTTTTTTTTAAATAAGAGATTTGCTTTTCCTAGAAAAGTTGCCTTCACCACGGCTTACGGGAGCCCTCTCCAACCCAACACACACAAACACACACGGTGCTAGTCTGGTAGGGGAACCAGTTTAGTTGCTAGTGACCGGACCATGAGGCACGTAATATTGGGTTACATGGTAGCAGTAGCATATGACATGACCTGACACACAACATACATACATATATACATAAATATTTACATTTTAATAGACAGGTGAGATTTATATTATTGATGGAGATTATATGAATTCATTATTTTTTTCTAAAGATATTAGTGAAATGAACGTTAATCCCGAAAAAACTCGAACAATGAATTTTGATTTCATAAAAACACTCCCATAAAACTCGAAGTTGGTGGCAAATATAATTGGAAAATATTGTGCTCCGTAAGGGCGGCTAAGAGGGCATGGGCGCAGATATTGTTTCGTAAAATTATTTGTGTTGAGAACGGAATAGGTAATTGTCGATATACTTACACAGATCGAACGAGTTTATATTCTTGTGCATGCGGGGTCCCCACAATAAACACAACACTGCATAGCTACAGTTTTTTAAGCGAAAAGCTGACAATTTTTAAATAAACTACATTCTCTCCTATTTTCGTGGATTAAGAAATATTAATCACAAAACCTTTTCAATCTATCGCGAAGTTGGAATTAATTAATATTATATAGCTAGTTTGTTTCTTCTTTTAATTGGAGGGTTACATATGCATTGCATTTTTTTTTTGCGATACCAACTGATTAAAGAACATGTTTATATCGTGTCAATTCAAACAACACCGTGTCGACAGAAAGAAACACTCACGGTTTACAAAGATATTAGCAATTTTCATTTAATTTTCGCTACATGTTATGACTTAAACATAAATAAAATGCACGCCCTTACATGTTTATGTTCTGATCTTGAAAAAAAAGAACAGAAAGGTATCTAGGGCTACTAATAGGGATCACATTACGAGAAACACTAATATAAATACCTTTGTAAAGGTAGCTGTTTAACGCATTTGGTTTATGTTAGGGTTAGGGAATTTTTGAAAGTTAAGTGTAGAGAAATAGTGAAAGATGATGATGAAGAAGAAGACTGTGATAAAGATGCTTGGAATAAGATATCTGTTACCGTGTAAAACCCAATGGGGATGAGTCGTTATGTAGAATCAAAATAGATTGGCGGTTTTAGATCCCTTGTGACAAGATCCAGAAATATCTCTTAGTCCCCATTCTTCGATTTTCGATTCCAAGTTCTTAATGCGTTTAAAGGTAGAGCATTGATTCCCTGTCATACGAGAGCTATTGAAAGAACACATAACACATACGCTGTGCCGAAATAGTATTGGTATATATATATATATATATATATATATATATATATATATATATATATATATATATATATATATATGTATATATTGGATTACAAGGAGTTTTTACACAAGTTATAAATGATCTCTCATAGAAAACAGCTTGTGGTGTTCTCTGGAAGCTGAGTAACATACAGTCTTCCCAGTTTCCCATTGCCCTCCACCTCTTCTGATAACATTTGTAAATGAATTTACATTATCGCAAGAGTCGCTTACGATCGATTTCTCGCAAGCAACGACCATTAGTCCTTGTAATATTTGCGTGGTAATAAGCCCCCGTCCCCAAGGTCACAGTTCTCTTCGCACTTGTTTAGCGGGGGTCCGGGCGGCGGGCTCTCTTCGACTATTTGGCAGCATTCTTATGTGGAGCAATGCTTGAGAACTAATAATCGATGTTCTTGGTTCCACGTTAGACTTCTTTATGTTTTGTCTCTGCAGCAGTTTGTCTGGTCCGCGCATGCGGCTCCTGTGTATTAGTCTCCGCATTGAAGGACATTTCTAAACTGTTCAGCTGTTTTCATTATTAGTATTCGTTGTATCTGTCCAGTCATTCCTCTGGTTCCAATTTCTGCCATTTTTTTCAAAGCTTTTCAAAATTGTTCCTAGTGCCCCTACTATTTTAGGTACTATGTAGACATTTTAATCATCCATATCCCTTTCAGTTTTCTGGCTAGCTCTGTATATGTGTTCCGTTCCTTTTTTTCTTTGGGGTTTATCCTGTGGTCAGCAGGAACAGCAAATCGATAATTTGCCAATAATTTTCCTTCTTGTTAATTATTACTACATCCGGTCTTCTTGTTTGGTGTGTTTATTCCTTTGTATATTTTTGTCACTTGAGCTTTTGTGATTCTCGTTTTCAGTAACTGATACTGGCTTATTTTTGTACCATTTTTTGTGCGTTCGAAACGCTGTTGTTTCAAAATTCCCAGTGTACTTCTCTTTCCACTAGTCGTTCCTGTTATTGCTTTTTGGCTAGTTTGCTATATTCACTTACTATATGGTTTATCGTTTCTTCTCTTTGTCCACAGAGTCTGAATTTTTTTGTTTTCGTGTGTTTTGTCGATATTTGCTTTGATGTGGTGATTCTTATAGAGCTATCTTGTGCCGCTGTTATTAGGGATTTAGTTTCTCGGGGTACGTGTCCTTTTCCCATCCATGTACAAGTGTTTATGTTATTCTCATCTTTTTTCATCCTTATGAATATTCTGTGGAATTTTTCTGCCCATTTTTGTCTTATTCTTTGTATCTCTGTTTTCTTTTTTGTTGATTCTTTTGTCTCTCACTGCCATAATTATCCTTTCAGTGGTTTGCATTATGTATTTTTCTAGTTCTTTTTGTGTAATTCACACAGTCTTCTATAGAGATCAGTCCCTTCCCACAGTCTTTGTTTCATGTAGACTCGGTCAACATCGTCATACGGGTGTAGTACCTTGTGAATTTTCATGAGTTTACTGGTCTTCGGATCGAGTTAGCTCAGTTCTTCTTTATTCTACTCTATGAACTGTCCAGAGTATCTTACTAGTGACACTGCCCATGTATTTATGCCTTTTATTAGATTTCTGCTATATAATTTTGTTTCCAGAAGTTTTCCTTTTCTCCTGAGGTATTCTTTTCCAATTCTCTCTTTCATTTCTGTTGCGTTGATGTTTCCAGAACTCCATGGTATTCATAGGCGTCTTTCTCCTCTACCGCCAACATCCCCGTTTTGTTGGGTAGTTCATACCTTCTGTCGTCTCCAGTTTTCCCTTACTTATGCGCACTTTTCCATAACAAATTATATTTGAATACCCTGCCTTAAGATCCTCGTAGTGTTTATTACAGTATCTAGTTTCTTTTCTGCCTTGCAAAAAGTATCAGATCGTCCATAAATATCAGGTGGTTCAGTTTTTCCCTCCGTATTAGAGAACTTTTATTCGCCTTGACACTTTAACAGTATATTGATCAAGGGTATCATTTGTTGGACACCAGTGCAATATTTAGTGAAGTAAATCGAACAAACAAATTCCAATACTCGTAAAATGTGATTTTCGTCTTCGAGCAATACGATTACTTGTTCAGTCATATCACACATAGATTGCATTTTCGAACATGTTCAGAATGACGAACTAAAGTTTTGTATGGATTCCCCTCTCACTCTCTTCCACGAAAAAAAAACATAGACACCGCAACTTACCACTCATTGCAATAGACCATGTTTTCAAACTGTTTGCTACGAACATTACGGACATATCTATTGGTTTCTTTTCAAGAGACATTAAAAAAAACTTTTCATTTTCAATGAATGCATCACTTTTCATTACTGACCAAGTTTTAACCTTCTTTAACGCCGATATGTTTAGAACCCTTATCCCTGAGTGGCTTCCGGGCCTTGATAAGTGGTGATAACTGCGTAAAAAAAAGAGACTGTGTTTAGCAACCGAGAGTATGTCATTAAAAAGCAGCTTCATATTATTATTTTCCTGTTTTTGTTTTTCCTGTTTTTCGCATTCTTATTCGGCTTTTTAATAAATTTATATATATATATATATATATATATATATATATATATATATATATATATATATAGAGAGAGAGAGAGAGAGAGAGAGAGAGAGAGAGAGATTTATATAATGTTTGTAGCTTTGAACACATGTAAATAATGAAACAAAATAAAGGAAAGTTGGAAAAATTTCAGCCTTTTTCTCGGCATTTCTACTTTTGTTCTTATTCTACTTCTTCGCCTTTTTCTTCATCTTATTTTTGCATTTTCCTTTTTCTAGGCACGACCTCTTTAAAAATTTGATACGTAATGTGGAAAAACATGAAAAAGAGTTATGAAAAAGAATTTCAGATGTACACGGAAGTCTTTTACATTGATTAATGACAACCATAGATTGCGCACGTTTTAGTCTATATATCTATAAAAGTGAACGTGTCTGTGTATCTGCCTGTCTGTGTATATGTCTGTCTATCTGTGTGTCTACATGTCCCTACACAAGAACTCTGTCTATTTTAAGTCTACAGACAAAATATAATATACAGTTCAACAATTTGACCTTTGAGAACCCTACAAACTCATCAGCAAATTTTGGATCTAAACACTTGAAATTTTAGATATAGGTTCCTTGGACATGGATTTAAATTAATAACTATATTTAAACCCAAAACAATGAATTTTAAGGGGTCACAAGAGGGGTTAAAGTTTTTAAAAAATCGACCGCTTTTTATTTTGCTCAACATACACCACAAAATACCCGGCCAACGCCGGGCACCGATGCTAGTCTATATATCTATAGAAGTGAACGTGTCTCTATTTCTAAATATGTGTCTGTGTGTCTGTGTACATTTCCCTACGCAATAACTCTGTTAATTTCTATTCTACAAACTCGAAATTAGATATACAGTGTACTGAGATTTGGGAAAATCGATGTGATCGGTGTTCGGCTAGAAATTTTGCTGTTAATGGGTCAAAGTTCAACGATTTGACCTTTGAGAATTCTACCAAACTCCTACGACAATTTTGGGGTCTAGACGCAAGGCCGGACCGAAATGCTAGTATATCTGTAAAAGTGAACGTGTCTGTGTATCTGTCTCACTGTGCATCTGTGTGTCTGTCTGTATGTGTACATTTCCTTACGCAATAACTCTGTCAATTTTAAGTCTACACACTCGAACTTTGATATACAGGGTACTGAGATTTGGGAAAATTGATGTGATCGGTTTTCGGCCAGAAATTTGGCGAGTAAGGGGTTAAAATTCAACGATTTGACCTTTGAGAACTCTACCAAACTCCTCCTAGAATTTTGGGTCTAACCATTGGAATTTTTGATATAGGTTCCTTAGACATGGATCTAACTTAATACTTTAGTTGAAGCCAAAACAATAAATGTTAAGGGGTCATAATAGGGGTCAACATTTAAAAAATTGGCCGCTTTTATTTTTTTGCTCAACATACACCTCCAAAAACCCGGGCAATGCCGGACTGAAATGCTAGTATTCGTTAAAGCAAGGTTTTATGACATATTATCAAATATTTTACGAAAAAACTAATGTAAATACATTTTTTTAAATATAGTTTTACAAAGTGTGTGCAAATAAACATCTATATCTCAATATGAGTGAACTTGTCTGTGTATCTGTGTATATGTGTGTCTGTGTGTCTGTGTGTGTGTGTACATTATCCTACGCAATAACTCTCTCAATTTTAAGCCTGCATACTCGAAATTTAATATACAGGAACTGAGATTTGGGAAAATCTTTGTGATCGGTTTCCGGCCAGATACTTTACGATTAAGGGTTCAAAGTTCAACGATTTTACCTTTGAGAACTCTACCAAAGTCCTTCGAAAATTTTGGGTCCCAACACTTGAAATTTTAGATATAGTTTCCTTGGACATGGATCTAGCTTAATAACTTTATTTGAGCCCCCAAAAATAAATGTAAAGGGGTCATAAAATGGGTCAAATTAAAAAAATAAATTGACCTCTGCGGTCTACCAAATTACTCAGACAATTTCTTGTCTAAAAATTTGAAATTTTACATCAAGAGTATTTAGATACAGGGCAAGCTTTTTAATCAGTTTTGGTTGAAAATTTTTAGTTACCAATATATAAATGTATGTATGTATGTATGTTTTCATGTCTGCCTAAAACTTTCGATAGTAGCGACAGATTTTACGAAGATCAGTATCGTTTTGAAGTTCGACATTTCAGACGACAATATCAAAAACTTGGCTAAAAAAATGAATATCTTCACCTTCGACTGGACACTGTTAAACAGGGGGTGCTTTTTTCGCCGATAATTTTGACAGTCATCCTCTCCTTTCGATTGTCTTTAACCTACGTCACTTGCGGTTTGGCGGTGCTCGTAACAGCAAATACATCAGGTGTTTTCCCGTTCTTTTCCTCCTTCGCGGTAGGGGTTCGAGCATACTACCACTTTTTTTTTCCTGAACATACACATCCAAACACCCGGGCAAAACCGGGCTGAAATGCTAGTATATATATATATATATATATATATATATATATATATATATATATATATACATATATATATATATATATATATATATATATATGATTATATATATATATATATATTTGGTACATTACAATATTTAGGAACAAAACGATTGAAAGTATCGATGTGTAATAAGCAGTGCATTAATATAAGTATATACATGTAAGTATAAAATTTAAAGTTAATACTCTAAAGAAACTAGTACGAACTCTTACGAATTAGAGCGAAAACTTTATCGAGTATTGTCTACTTCCGCTTTCCATTTAAGTTAATATAAATTAGAATACGTTGAAATACAGGATTGGCTTTATGCCCCTATCAGTTTACACATGACTATTTATACGGAATACGAACTGTACAGAAAATTAATGAAATCTATATATCTATAAACGTGAAAGTGTCTTTCTGTCTGTCTATCTGTGTGTCTCACTGTCTATATATACTTCCCTATACAATAACTCTGTCATTTTTCTACACACTCGAAATTAAATATACAGAGTATTGAAATTTGGGAAAATTTTTGTAATCGGTATTTGGACAGACATTTGGCTGTTTAGGAGTCATAGTTCAAATATTTTATCTTTGGGATCTTTACCAAACTCCTCCGCCAATTTTGGGTCTAAACACTTAAAATTTTAGATATAGTTCCCTTGAGCATGGATCTAACTTATTAACTTGAATTGAGCCCAAAACAATAAATGTTAAGGGGTCACATTAGGGGTCAATTTAAAATAAAAATTGACCGCTTCGGTCTCTACCAAATTACTCAGACAATTTTAAGTCTAAAAAATTTGAAATTCTACATAAAGGGTATTCAGAGATAGGGCAAGATTTTTAATCGGATTCAGTCGAAAATTTGAGTTACCACTATAGAAATTTATATATGCATGTATGTATGTATGTAGGTTGGCATATCTGCCTAAAATTTCCGACACAGTCGACGGAATTTCATAAGATCAGTATTGATTTAAAGTCTGACCTTTCAGACGACAAATATCGAAAAATTGGCTGAAAACAGTAATATGTTCATCTTCAACTGGACACTTTTCTACAAGGAGTGTCGCCTTTTTCGACGATATTTTTGAAAGTCATCCGCTCCTTTCGATTGTCTAGCCTTAATATAAACCTACGTCACTTCCGGTTTGGCGGTGGTCGTAACAGCAAAGACGTCAGTTTTTCCCCGTGCCTGTCTTCCTTTACGGTACGGGTTCGAGCCTGCATTCCTACTGCCACTTTTTTTTTCTCAATATACACCTCCGAACACCCATACAACGCGGGGCACCCATGCTAGTTATAAATAAACACAGTCTTAATATTGTAGGCACCTAACAATATAATAAACCATAACTACCCTATACTATTATTTTTAAGTGAACATCGTGTGTAAAATATAAACCGGTCCGTATATAATATCTACACGAACCCAGCAAATCATTAGAACGAAAAATACGATGCTCTTAGGTTTATATAGGATAAGAATATATTACGAGATCGGTACTGGCAATAATTTAACGGCACTTAACGACAATGACAGTTGTCATAGCAGTCGATACCCACAAGTAACCGCCCTAATACAGCAGTGTTTGCCAAAGTATTCAAGTGACCCTTAAGACACTCAAGTAAGACTACTAAATTTTAAATGATACTATCATATAATTACCGCCAATAACAGTCATAGTCTTTACTGGATGCCAGTGACCGGCATTGGATGACAGGATCTGCCACCGATTGACAGTGCGCTGCATTGGATGGATTGCGCGACAATTGGGGACAGTCGATTTCATTTCACAGCAGTCTAATGGACGCCGGCAATGCCCCGTTGAGCAATTGCCGATTGTTGCAGATGCGGGTTGTGCCCATTACATACATAAATACGTTGAAAAATACAAATACACTGGCAACTAGTACTCGCTACTGGCATCCAGTTACAAAAAGTGCTATTTTCAAGCATTCAAAGTAAGACCGATATCGATCATGGTCACCAGTGTTAGATAGTGACCGTTAGGAATATACAGTGACAGTCGTTGTAAACGCAACCACCATAAAATAACATTAGTCGCCAGTAACCATCAGCGCCAAGAATAACAGCAAATGGATTCGCTAGCTGCCACTTATTATTATGAACGAAGGTAGAAACCAGATTAATTAATTTTCGTAATATTCGCCAGTGTCCGTAATTGACATGAGAGGAGAGTGGCTATCACGGATAATTGTCGCCATCTCTCTGCGTTATTATTCTTTTAGTTGTCTATCAATAGTAAGTAATTCACGTTATTCACATGCGATAATCGTAGTTTCATTTGTTTTTGTGAAGAGGGCTACTTTAGCGAATCTGTTCTAGTTTGTGACTTATTTTCAGCAGGCAACGCCGGTACACGAATCCTGTTAGTATACATATATATATATATATATATATATATATATATATATATATATATATATATAAAGAGAGAGAGAGAGAGAGAGAGGGAGGAAAGAGAGAAGGGAAACGAGGGAAAGAGAAGAAACAAACAAGTATCACTCCCCCATACTTAATAAACTTGAAAATCGAGGAAATCGACACTTTTTAAAATCAAATCGATAGATTGCCTTCTTTATTTGCAGTGCACAAAAAGAAATCTCCACATTCCTCATCTCCGTAACTTACTCCCAAATACGTGGTCGTATACATTGTACTATAGCTAACCTACTCTTGATGTTATTAGTGTTTATATATAATGGCTTGAATAACATTTTAAAGAGCAAATGTCAGTTATTACGGTTTAATGGTGCTTTTAAACAGAAACGGCTAATTCGAACGCGCCCCCTCTTGTATAAAAAAAACAAACTACTGTTGATTTTAAATGTCATCCCTTCCCGCTTGTGCGGTGGTAATGTCTTGAATTTATGTTAAACATGAAGAAGTCAAATATCATGGTCCAATTGTGTTTTAAATAGAATCATTTATTTTTAACTCGACCATGTCATATCAAATGTTATACTGTTGATTATTTATGTCAGGAGTTTCGGCTTGCCTGGCAATAAAACATCTCAAATACACTTATTATGTTAGGCTGTATAATGTGTTTACTTTCTTTATCGGATTGATTTTGACCTCCGTTATATAATTTCGATAATTATCGAAGTATTCTATACAAGGCCTATCTTCGAAAATTTACAGGTATATGACATACATTTGTCTGAAATTTCATAAAAAATCAGACCAGCCTATTCGGAGTCCAGAGGTAAAGAATTCACACAAACACAGACGCACACAGACACACATAGACACACAGAGAAACATCTTTCATAATATATATATATATATATATATATATATATATATATATATATATATATATATAGCTACTTCATTTACTTAGGAAATTAATATACAAAAGTATAAATTTATGCGTAAACAGTAAGTATTTACTTCAAAAGTTCTCAATGCGTATGTAGAACTAGTTAGTAATTTACAAAATATATATGTAGACTGAGCTACACTGAATATTCCGCGTTTCATCCACTCTAGGATTCCTCAGGCTTATGCGCGAATTTTGTGGTTGTCTGTCGTTTTTATATACGCACCTTCTATTGATATTTTAGTTAGCCAATCAGTTTTCTAGTATCCACCACGTCCTTCCTATCAGCCAATGGGCATGCACTTATAGGACAAGGACCCATTGGACCCCTAGTTGGCCTGATTCTTTGTGTGTGTTCTATTTAACCTGGATATCTAGTGTCGTGACCTGTTTTAAATCTAGGTTAAGCTTGCTTTTTGTTAGTTTATATATATATATATATATATATATATATATATATATGATAGTTTTTCTATATGCATGCTATTTATTTTATTTATTTATTTGTTTATTTTCTATTGTTTATGTTAGTTTTAAAGTTATTTTGTATCGCTATCCTGGAGTAAATTTTATCCTATGAACACAGTTGTCCGCTATTTCTCTCCTACAGTTAAATAGATGTTGGGGTTCTTTAAAGTACAGGATAGCAAATTTTTCATGAAGGCATAATCTACATGGATCGTTTAGGTCTCTACAGGTGTTTGCTTGTCGTACTATTTTCCATTTAACTACAGGCGGACGGCGCTTTCCTTGAGTTTCCAGTATTTATTTGCTAGCGTTGTTTTTATACGGTGTTTTTTTATTGTTGAATGCAGGAGTTCCACTTTCTCTCAGGATTACTACACTTGCCCTTGCTTCCGTCTTAAGCTGAGTGTTTGGTAGATTAAATATTATTTCCTCAGTTTTTGATATAATGAAACCGAAGATTGCACCTCGATTTCCCGATTCATCCTTAAACATTCTTAACATTATGCCAAATATGCCGATAATATATAAAGTACGAATAAAATATTAATTCATATGCTTTATCATTGACTCATATAAACATTTTTTGTTGATGCAGATTGAATCTAGAGAATACTATAATAGATGCCATTTTCTATAATATAAATCTCACCTATCTGTTTGTGTGTGTGTGTGAATGTATGTATTTGTTATGTCTCGCTATAATTTTTACCAGCCGCATCGTGCCGAATCGAAACTGGTATCATTTAAAAAGTCGATCCTTCGAATGTATAATATCTGAAAATTAGAAAAAAAAAATTCTTTGGTCGTAAACTCGATCGATCGATACCTCAATCCAGTGTCGAAAGACAAAGCCCACCCTCTGTAAGGGCAACCTCGCGTGTAATTGTGAGGCAAGGGTTAAGCAATCTTCAGCACACCTTTCCTGAACCGATAATGTTTGAGTCCAGTGGCAAGGCGAAGTCCAAAATGACTGGAAACAATGCCGACATAAGCGGAGAGCACATGCAGAACTTGGAAGTTCCAAATGGTCACCCACTTAGAACTGACCAGCATCACCATTGTTTACTTTGGGTGATCGAACTTTAACCGATGTGTCAACTTAACTATGTCGTGTGGTTAACTGGGCAGTTTTTTGCAAGTAAGAGTAACTTTTTACATCGACATTTTCGCAAGTCACGCACGTCTAACAAACTGAATGTGTGTTTTAAAAACTTTATTTCGCATCGTCATGATGTCATAAGTCGTTGTGGCCGTGACAGTTTGCACATTAGCGTTTTTCTTTCTTTTCTTTTTTGCGCTTCAGATTCGAGTCTGCCTACTGCAATATATATTTATTTGCAGTCGCACGGGTACGCTGCTATTTTGATTGAGAGAAACGTTATCAGCGGAAAGTGGCAAGGGGGCCAATGATGTTCGAATGGATATGTGAAAAACGGGCATCAGGTACAGGGAACTTGCCTGAGATGCATTTAGTGTTGCGATCTACTTTCGTATTTTGGCATGAAAATACATACCTGAGACCATTGGCGTATGTCAACGTTCATATTAGGCCCGAAAAAAAAACACAGTTGTGATTAGCTTGACTGGTCCGCGCTTGCCAGGGTGTGTTAAGTGATTGAAGTGACGAAGAAGGTTTTTTCGGCAAGAAGAAGGCAAGTATGGTCTTGGTGTGCAATTTACGTATCGCACCAGATTAGCTTATTATAAAATGAAGTCGAAGTCTTTTTTCAGCTGAATAGTTAAAGTCGACATAAATTCTGTCAATGACGTTACTCGTTCCAGTTCAGCTGCGATATAATTCAAGTCTAGAGGTTTCTCAAGTTCGTGGAGATCGCAAAAACAGAAAAGGATATCAGCTACAATGTTCGTTTTATTTGGTAAATATTAGAGGTCGACAGAATATTGTGTCACAAAATACATTCGCAGAAGTTTTCTGGGTGCATGTTTACCCGGAATTGAAGATGTAAGGGACGCAATCAGTCGTCGGTGGAAATAGTAAATTGTCTCCATTCCAACCTAAAACAAAACTATTTTACTGCTAAGAACATAGCGAGTAGTTCTTGACAGAAAAAAATATACTTACGTTAAGGAGTGCTCAGCTTAGCAGAAAAGAAGGACAGTCGCCGTGTTTGGCTATTTGCGATTTGATTGCGTACAGCACGGCATTTACATCAGAAGCATCTCTAGAAAGAAATTAGTTAAGCTGTTGGGCCAAGGTCGATCTATGACAGTTTGGTTCATTTTTTTACATGATTGTCACCACTTATCAAGGCCCTGAGGCCACTCGGGGATAAGGGTCATTGCGTGCACAGTAATCAATGGTGTAATAACGTAGTAATCATTAGTATAGGAGATTTGTTAAAGTGTTTTACTTATGGTGGCGGTTCATCAGGAATTTGTTTATGTTGGACTTGAATACATCCAAGTTGTAGTCAAATTCACCAGAGTTGTTTTATATGCGTGGAAAGATGTCAGGGATTCGTATTTGAGCGACTCTTCATTTGCACACAGAGTGAATTATTAGGCTTGGATAGGTGATATAAGCAGTAGGAAATGAACCGGCGGTTTTAGTTCACAAATCTAATTTCACGACGTAGTTTGCACAATAAGGTGGAGACAGGAAAATCTTGGACTGCTTGCACTTTTTAAGGCAGATTTGTCGATCTAGCTTTCAACGAAATGAAAGGAAATGACTCGCAATTCGCAGCATTCATTTTTATCCATAGGATTGTAAACGTTGAATGACTTAAGTTACGTGGGCTAAGTATTTTTCCTGTGAAATATTTGCGATTTGGATGTCGGCGATATACGGGAAAACGAAAGCTAATCCAAGAAGGATTTCTTCAGAGAAATCTTTGCAATTTCTGTGCGGCATTATAGAGTCCAAAATGTAGAAGTGTGAATTCGAATAGTCCGAAAGGACTGCATATGGCTGATTTCATCGGCGACGAGAATTCGGTTATATGCGCGGACAAAATCGATACGCGACGAAAATGTAGAGGCCGATAGGAATGCAGGCAAACTGTTCAAATATGGAATTGGGTATCTGTCGGAAACATGTGCTCCATTGACCACTCAGTAGTCGACGCAGATTCTCCAGTCTTCCTCCGATTTTATGAATGCTACATGAAGTGGGGATGACCATGTGCTGTTCGAGGACCGTACGATGCTTGGATCCATCATGTGCTGAAATTCAGGACGGGGCAGGGTTAATTGTCCCGGGGTCCGTCGAGGCTTTTCATGCACGGGAATACCACGAGCTATGATATGATGTCACACGTGATGCTTGATGTCGAAAAATGACGGCAATGTAACACTAGGTGGACCGTGACATTGATCTGCGTCGTTGCGGTGCACGTCTGTCTCGAACGTTGCTTCGGTGACTAGAGCCTGATTGTCTACGATACTGCAGATCCGGAGCCAGAAGAAGATGCAGGCTGTGTTGAAGCAAGTTGGGCCGCGACAGTGGTTAGAGCTGAGGTGTAATGATAATAATCGTCAAGTCCGTTATCTCTTAGGAAAAGTAACAGTATGGGAGGCAATTGTTGTAGCAATATTTCTAGTCAAAGTTGCTAAAATATTGTATCGTCCATAGTGCATCTGCTCAGTAAGTTTCTCATCTGCTGAAAAGTTGGGAAGCTTTACGGTTACCTAGAAATTAGTCGTTGAAATTCTCGACTTTCGCAGTGACTTATGTGAGCAGAGCTCTCATAATAAAAAGTTGTTCTAGACTGAGGAAGAGATTTTTCTATTGGCAATAATAGCATCCGTTTGCATGAAAAATAAAATGCGTTTTTTTGTGTGTTGTGTACAAAGTTGCTTTTACATATGTATATATATATATATATATATATATATATATATATATATATATAGAGAGAGAGAGAGAGAGAGAGAGAGAGAGAGATGAATAATAAGCACCCCTTTGGGTTGACCAATTTCTAAATACATTTTCACCCGAAGCGTATTTAAGCGATTTGAACACAACGCGACTGGTAAATTCTAATTTAATAGGCATTTTAGGAGAAATATTTACGAACATTGATTTTTGGTCCGATGGTTAGAGCTACCTAAGTCAAAACGATGGTTGTAGGTTCAATCCACGATGGGAAAAGGGACATATCTAGCCACACTGATGAGTTGTGATACAACAAAAAGTACTGTATGCGGACGACTATATATATATATATATATGTGTGTGTGCATATGAATATATTAGTGCAGGTTAAAAACGTATACGTAGAATAAAATCCAAGTAATATCCACAGTGATTAGTATCAAATACGGATATTGAACTTAATATTTTTCATATACACATGTACACTTCTGCTAAAGTACACGCTGGACTCTCTCTCTCTCTCTCTCTCTCTCTACACCCCCCCCACATATATATATATATATATATATATATATATATATATATATATATTGGGAAATTCATAATTGTTTAAGAGCAAATGAACATTATTTAATAAAAACGATTTAAGAGTAAACTTGTATTTTTATAAATTAGCGATTATAAAAAATTTTAATCAAAAATGAACCTCGAGACGTTTTTTAGCCAATAGGTCGTCCGAAGAAAACATCGGCGGTTACGATTAAAAACAGAAAAAAATAGTAAATATCGTTTAGAAATAGATAGTTTTTCTTTTTACAAACGTATGGTTGGGAAATGGAAGAATAGGCTAAAAGAAAAAAATATAGAGAGTGTAGTCAATATCATATCATATATATATATATATATATATATATATATATATATATATATATATATATATATATATATATATATATATACAGGGTGGGCCAAAATAAGGGTCCTATCTTTAAATATAATTATATATATAGGACCCTTATTTTGGCCCACCCTGTATATATATATATATATATATATATATATATATATATATATATATATATATATAAATTTAATCTTAAATCGTTTTTATTAACGAATTTTCGCTTCCTTCTAAAGCAATTCTTTCTTTCCCAACTCGGCATCACTCCGGGTATCTTGTTTAAAGCTACTATTAACTTTTGTACAACAAAAAAATCTCCCCCCTCTCTCTCTCTCTCTCTTTCTTTCTCTCTCTCTCTACTTATATATATATATATATGTATATATATAATATATATATATATATATATATATATATATATATATATATATATATCAGTATTTGTGTGTGAGTGTGTGCGCGTATGCGTATATACATAGTAGAAGTACTCAGAATAGTAATTTAAATGTAATGGGGTGTTTATGGAGCATGAAAACGATGTTGTTATTTATATTTCCTTTATTATTTTTTTTTATATTTAAAGAGGTCCTTAGGTCTTTATTACAATATTTAGCGAAGTCCAAATGAAAGGCATTTGAAAAAAAAAAACCCAAAAACCGGGAAATTAATATTTTGCGTTGCATTAAGTCCTATGAATACAGTATCTGAAATTCTCAAATGATCACCCATTTTAGTACTGTCCAAATTCAAAGTTACTTAACTAACGAGAACCGGTGTGTCAACGTTATTATGAAGTATGTCTTTGCTGGTACTTTCTCTCAGATCTCTGCCCCCCTCGCACATCCTATGGCCTGTGCTCAATTTTTTTGTAGTATGTTTTCTTCCTCTTCCATGACGTCATTTTCACACGACTCGGTATTTTCACATAGCCGCCATACGCGCCTCCGAACTTAGCTACAAATTATCTTGTATATAAAATAAATAACAAGTCTCAATATCGCTTTATTTCAGTTATCTAAATCATACCGAGATGTATCGAATCATATTTAGTTTTATTATTATTTCCTTTATTATTTCTAAGAAAATATTATGCAGATAAAAAAAAAAAAACATTTGATTTAGTTTAGAGAATCACCTTTGATAAATTCTTGAACGCAGCGAATGTGCGAAAACAAATCAATTCGCTGTTATATTGACCCAAACATATGGCCGATCGAATTTGCGAGTTGTCGATATTGATATAAAATTCTTACACATCTTTTTGCTTTAGTTTTATCGAAACACCTTTATTTACTTTACTGACAACTTTATAATACATTAAGGTCGTAGGCAACATAATGTCGTTCGAATGGGTCAGCGTTGATTACAGAGGCTTTGGCAGTTATATGTCAAATCGAATGGTAGTTCATTTAATGCATTCGAGACTATAAAGAACATCACATCTCTCTTCGGTAAACGTGGTGAGTTTGATTTTTTATGAGTATCCAACAATATAGAACCATCAAAACGCTTCTTGGTGAGTTGATAATAAAAACAAGTGTGTAAGATCGATGAGAGAAAAGGAGGAAAAAACTAATGCCTGGACAGATGTTCAGATAAAAGGAAAAAGCGTAAAAAAAAAGTTAAGAATAAGACACGAAAATAAAGCAAGAAGCAGAAAAGAAATGGACAAAGAATAATAGTAAGATGTAAGACCGAGAAAATAAGAATATATGAAAAATGCATACGAAGATTAGAGAACTTTCAGCAATAAAAATAACATCTATATCATGACCCAAACTTATAATAATTGAGCTTCTTATATGCATTAAAATTAAATAAACATACATTTAACCGACAGTAGTAGAAATATACTGTCTCAACAAATAATGTTTCATAAAGCTGATATTTTTCTGTATAGTGCAAAACAAAATGTTGGGAAAAGAAAAACAATGACACACAGTATATATGAGTTTATAATGATTTCTATGAAAATAGTGTCCATTGTATTTTCTATATAGTACTGACTCAAATTAGCTAAAATTAAAAGTACGAATAAGTACTCAGAACGGAATATTGTGTTACATAGTTCAATACAAATATAACCATTACATTGTGAGACGCAATCTTTAGTTATCTACTTCGGTCCACATCTCTTGACATACAATATTCTTTTTATGCACTGATTCTGTCGAATGTTTCTATTTTTATCTAACTTTTGCTGACTTTTGTCTACGGTTAAGACCCATTGCACGTCTAAATTACTAGCGTTTCTTTCAGACCATTACAACCATGATTATATATTATTATTTATAATAATATTCAAAAAACGACGTTACATTAAAATAAACTCACGGAGATATTAGTATATATGGTTGCAATATTGTCATTTTAAAGGCAAAATATCGAATATTTATCTGGTTGAATAAGTTTATCCTACAAAAGTGCACTGCCTAGTACAACGTGCAACGGACGGATAAACTAAGGAATGCACAAGCCGAATACTATATTGTTTTTAAATTTATGTAAAACTGACTGTATCTACTTGATCCGAGGGAACCCCAAATGAAGTTTACAAATGTTTAATGTTTTCATATGGAGAAATCGATTGCCAATTAGCGATTGAAAAATTCTTTTCTCAACTTTATTACGGATTCACTGTTTGCAAAACAAACAATAACGTCTATATATCACACATACAGATCAAGTGTATGCTTCGAGAACGTCGGCTTTTTGATTTCTGAGAATTTCGTCTAAACTAATACGAAACAAAAAGAAAGGTAATAATTAAAGCTATTATTTCAATTTATGGCATTATAGTAAGTGCTCGTAAGAACAAGTAAAATAGTAAACTTGGAATGCAAGAATATATTTGCAGTATTTATTTTAATTATTTTTATTGTATATCAGAAATAGTTTGGAAAAATATTTCAATTAATTCATTAATGATGGAGTACTATAATTGTACGGGTAATTCAAACGATTAACATTTTTTGAAAACAAAACTTTTAATATTAAACGTAAATACTTACACATTCATTTTTTTTTACTTGGAAAAAGTACGTGATTTAAATATTAACAATGGTTTTCATTGTATTAATAGTGAATATAAATAATTCTTTTTCGTATAATATTTGTTTTCTTAATGTTAAGTATTATAGTACGTTTGTTTAATTCAGATCACAGAAAACGAATAACCGTTTGGTTTCATCAAATTGGCAGCGTTTTTTATTACTTCGATTTCTCAAATGAGAATGTCAATAAAATCACTTTAAGTTATTGTTTCTTTCTATTTATAGAATAAAATTGAAATATTTTCTTTGCTGTTATTCATATAAAAGATATTTTTGCAGTGAAACAAGAGCAATTTTCTATTTTCTCGGATAAATATATAAAATGCAATGCATACAAATAAAGGGAAAACAGGAGACGCAATAGACAAAAATATCTTGTGAGAAACAGAAACTAACCAGTGAACTCTCTCGTTTTTGTTAGATTTATAGATGAGATATGAATACCGCATATTAAACGACTGTTGACAAAAGGTACCGACCATCACACACACGCACGTACGTGAGTAAATAAATAAGACCACCTTCTTGTTGTCTGCCATAATATATATATATATTTAATTATGAAGTTGGTTGGTGTTAACTGATACGTTTGCAATATTTTATATTTCGTTGAAGTAGAAAGAACTGGTGCCTTTTAAGAAACTGCGTATTGAGAATATTTCAATGGCGGAAATGCAACATTTATTAGTATAGTTACAACTTCGTCACATGCCAATCTTACTCGGAACATTTGACGCACCCCGACTGTTATATATTTTCAAACACGACGAACATTCAAGAAAGACAGTGCATCACTCAGAAAAGAGGATTATGAAGACTCGACATCAATTCCCATTACAAAAGCTAAAGAGCATCCTATATTATTACAAAACTACGAATTCGCTAATGCCTGGTGCACTATTAGGTTGGTGCATCTGCCATTTTCTATCAACTATAAAGCTTCCAAAAAGAGTCTCAAATCTAATAGGTCCAGCATTATTAACCATACCCCACCCGTGACATATTGCACCCATGCGTTTATCTTAATAATTCTTTAATGAAATATGCTCTGATGAACTCAAATAACTTGTACATTCTCGACATATATACGCCTGACTATTTCACAAAGAAACAAAGTCTCACCCTTTCACCGTTAATACTCGGATGCTGGGATGATTTATGCTCAAAATGTTATTTCCTCCAGACTGCTAGACATTGGAAGACTCAGTTTTATTTTTTCTTGGCTCTACTAACATGCTGAAGTTAAAATGTTACACCCAAGGAGCTCTCCTGGCAAATTTCTCCACATAGTAGGCATGATCTTAATTAGTAAAAAGTATGTCAAAGTACGGCACCCTTTTATGTGGGGGTTGGAAGGAGAAAAAGATTCAGAAGATAAAATAAATGTCCTTCAGCGCCACTGAGGGAAATCGATGGACGTAAAAGGAGTAATTTAAAAGACACGAGAGATGTGAAAAAGTTATGCCTCATATCTTTAAGTAATTCTCCTCGAATATATCAGTCTCTAATCATAATATATTTACTTTTCCGTGTTATATTACCATTGTTAAATATCAAACGTTTTTGTCACTCAATCTTCAATGATGAAAAAATTTAAACTGATTATGCTTAACATTCTTACCAATATAAATGCGGTTACTACTACTACTACTACTACTACTACTACTCAAACCGATTTAGACCATTACAAATTTATTAGAGAAATTGCTTATGTTAATGCATTAATTTGGCTGCACCATATATACAGCATACGGGTATATATATATATATATATATATATATATATATATATATATATATATATATATATATATATATATGGGGGTGCATGTGTGTTTGCGTTTGTGTATATATGTATATAAATGTATATATATATATACATATATAATTGGTTATATGTATGTGTATATATCTTTAATATGCAACTGAATATTTGTGTGTGTGCGTGTGTGTGTGTGTTCATATACGACTCTCCTCTTCCTTTTAATTTTACAGTTACAACATGAATTTTCAAGTATAAAAATAACCTATATATTTAAAAAATCTCTTTGAAATATCATCATTTTACATTTCCATTTTACACTTTATATATATATATATATATATATATATATATATGCAATGCTCTTATTGGAGTAAATTCCTTAGAATTTTTCGAAATTCTTAAGCCAACACTACGTGGATGATTTAAATGGTTTTTAATTACTTAGCATTTTCTTCCAATGACGCATACATTTGATGCTTAATTCATTTCCTCATTTATGCTGCATATCCATCATTATTTTCTTGTCAACCTCGCTTTTTCCATGATGTACATGAGGAGGTTATATCTAAATAAGCACGATTTCCCTTCTGAAAAGACTATACGCCATCCTGCCATTTTCTTTCTTGATTTTTCGCAATGTGTGAATTGACCTATACTAATTCGTTAAATTAGTTTCCCCTAAACTTTATCTATTATAGTTGTAGAGGACTAAATTCCACTATTGCGTTAATCTTATACTCTAGGTATTCAGAGCGGCTGGTTTGGAATTCATATACTTTAGTCTTCTTTATACGTTGTAGCCATATATTCAATAGATTCCTTTTTCTCTTCTTAGGTTTTCGTGAAATCATAAGAAATCTTAAATTGTGCAAATGTTGTCAACATATATTTACGAAGAGATGTCCCGCCTTTTATGACTCGCTTTCAATAACAAGTTATTTTTTTAATGTGAGCTACGTATCTTCAGGGAATTCATGAATCTTTTCCCGTTTCAATAAAACCTCTAAGTCAGTTTCCATTATCACGACGGCCGTTTACTCATGTTTTAATGTTGATAACCTTTGACTCATTGTGGAATTATAGTAGCAATAAGCCTCACTTCGTAGTTAAGCTTAATCCTCAATCTGCCCGTGCACGTTTATCTTTTACGATTAATAAATGTAGTACGGAACAGACGATTAATAAATATAGTACGAAATAAAGTCTATTACAGTATAGATACAACACTCTCCCTCGATACTAGCGCAAGGTCTATGCATTTTGTAACCCCAATTTTCACTAGAGTAACTAGCTTGGATTTTCCACAAACACAGACTCAGTTGGTAGTACAACGGACACAAACATATATATATATATATATATATATATATATATATATATATATATATATATAATTCCTAGCACAGCTAATTACATTTCCGACACGTTTCCCAGAGAAGCAAGGTCAACACGCCTTACTTTTGATCTATTTCTGACCAGTTTCCGATGATTGTGTAACAAAAACCTACATTCCACCCGAGAATGCTGATCAGGCTGTGATCATGGTAGAAATCGACCTAAATTGTCGACCGAAAGTGAAGGGGCACTGCTTAAAACAATGAGGCATTATAAAAATGCTGACTTGGAGCAATCAGGGATCTCATCAGAGATGCCTTATAGGGAAATATATCTTATCTTCCAACGGACCAGTGCGAAAATGAGACAACTAAATTGTTCAAAACTGCAATTGAAGCACATGTTCCCACGCGTAAATTCTGTAGCAACCCCCACTCTCTCGAATGGTTTACTTCTACCTGTGCAGCGGTAAGTGCCCAAAGGCAGCATGCGTACCGCAGATTTAATCGACATACGTCCAGTTCAAACATACGGAAGTTTGTAGAGGCTCGAGGTAATAGTAAGAGAGAAATAGTGAAACCACCAGAAAACGCAGCGAAACACAGAAATTAGAAACCCGCGATATTTGGAAAATCGACAACAGTGTAGTAAATAGTGGGTGGTCAAGAAATCCTTGTGACATTATGTTAAACGAAGATGACGGTGTAGTTCAGATGCGGTCCGTGACGTATTTAGCAGCGAACTGATTGAATCCAAAATTCGAAAATTTGTATACTGATGTTGGAAGGTTTTCATTGGTTGTTTAGCACAGCCGATGGTTATAAAAATGATTGGCGAATTTATTCGTCTTATACTCCCGTTAAGAGATTTTACCCCCCCCCTTTTTGATATAATGGAAACATCCTTTCGGATTCAATTTTGGTTTGACTTGAGAAAAAGAAAGCAAAATAAATAAATAAAAATAAAAAAAACAAAGACAGAAACGAACAAATAAAAAAAATATGTTTTTTTGGGGGGGATAATTTGTCTTTATTCTCATATGCCAAAAGTAATTGTTAATATATTGGTATAATATGTGCAAAAATAAGACATTTTTGATACATATAAAAGTAAATACTTTTCAAATATATATAAACATACAAATAGAATACTTTTCAAATGCATATAAACATATGCACAAAAATTCACAAATATACATTTTTTGTTTTTAACAAAAGTTTTCAAAATAAAAAAAAGATTAAAAAAAAATATTTGACAAAAAAAAATTACAACAAGTTTTAAACGAGTGACTTTTATTTAACAAAACCTGGGCACATTATGTTAGGTATTAGTTGGTTAATTTGATTAGTAAGGTGGAAATGGTCGCAGTTTAACATTGTGTCCGGGACAATAATAACTCCAGCAATATTATGAAGTTCAAAAATGCTTCTCGAAAGCAGACACCACCAAATTACGCAACTCACGGCAACGTGTTTTCCAAAAGTAATTTTCCCAGGAAGAAGATTAAAATTATCTGCTATAATTGTGGATGACCCAACCACAAAAGTTTCAAACGTCGATATAAACGCTCTAAAATGGACTCCATAAAACACGTTGAGAACTT
The DNA here is from genome assembly GCF_053919585.1 of Euprymna scolopes. Taxonomy (NCBI): domain Eukaryota; kingdom Metazoa; phylum Mollusca; class Cephalopoda; order Sepiida; family Sepiolidae; genus Euprymna; species Euprymna scolopes. The sequence continues at coordinate 78,152,274 of NC_136489.1, read as the reverse complement.
TGATGGAGAACGTACATTTCTATTCACATGAAACTTTGGCAACACGACAAACGGTGAAAATCTCGTTGTATCATAAAGGAATCTGATTTTATTAATTTTGATTCAAACTTTAATCCACAAAGTCATTTTGTCGAACTTGCCGACGGTAATCTAATAAAAGATATAAAGAGGCGATTCTACAATATTCCTTAAAATTAATAAAGCCGAAACCTATCACTGTATTCTAAAAAATGGTCTGTTCACACCTACATTTAAGCAAGACATATTTTCCGTGCAGGCTGCAATTAAACAAGGCGCAAATATGAAGTTTAGCGAAAACAAGTCAAAATTAATATACCATAATGGAACTGTATTTGACATTAAAGAAAATGGCCGACTATATTATTTAAAAATATGGTTCCTCAAAAACTGCCCGTCACGACTTAGAAACCTGCCTTAAAATTCTAGGACACTGCTATACAGCTGATATAAAAAAATTACCAAATGTAGTCGAAGGCATGAAAATAATGCCTTCAGACGATCTCCCAAATTGTGATGTGTGTGCACAGGGGAAAATGACAAAAGATATAAGCCAGACAAAAAGCTACGAACACTCTCTTACTTGTGCATTGTGATTTAGAAAGTTGGTTAGCCCGATGGAGAGAAACAATCTAAGGTACGTTTTGAACTTTATTGATGATTTTTCGGGTTTAATACTAGTTTATTTTCTAAAAAAGAAATCTGACACTATCCTCGCCACTAAGAAATATTTAGCTGATATTGACCCGTGCGGCTCAGTAAAATGTATTCGCTCAGACAATGGGGCGGGATTTATTAGTAAAGACTTTGAACTTCTATTAATTAACCACCGTATTAAACACTAGCAATCTGCGACGTATTCCCTCTTCCAAAATGGCACTGCTGAAAAGGTATAGCGAACGCTTTTTGAGATGACAAGATGCCTACTTATCGAATCGAAATTAGCGCATAGTTTACGGACGTACGCTTTAATGGCAGCAGCATATATCAGAAATAGATCGTTCAATAAAAGACTAGGCAAAACGCCGTATGAAGCGTTTTGCGGTGTAAAACCTAAAATGAATAGAATGAATCTATTTATTTGCATTTATAGAAAATACCAGTAAACTTAATACTAAAAGCGAAAAAGGTATTTCCGTAGAATACGATAAAAGCAGTCTATCATATTTAATCTATTTTCCAACCCAAAATGCCATAAAAAGGGTAAGATGTGTAAAATTCAATGATACATTATATTTAAAAAATGGGGGTCCAGTGGATGAAAAACGTGAAATATTACCTAGCATCTTAATTGATCACAATGAAACTATTAATAACGACGAAAATTACAATAGAACGTCTGACTGAAATATTAAACAGACACGTCGATACTCAATAAGGGAAAGAAAAAGGCCAGACTTCTTACAAATTGAAAAGATACAAGATTACGCCGTGGATTACTATTACACGTTGAACAACGCACCGGTAAGTTATAATGAGGCGATTTATTCAGAAAATAACCAAGAATAGGAACAAGCTATGATATCTGAATTGAAAGCTTTATCTGAAAATAACACATACGAAATAGTGAGAAAACCAACAGATAAAAATAAAATTTCTTCACGCTGGATTAAAAAAAAATCACAGCTTCTGGCAGTAAAACTTTTAAAGCAAGATTTGTCGCAAAAGGTTTTTCACAAATTTCTTGGAGTGGAATATTTTGCAACATTTTCACCAACGACAAATTTAACGACAATTTTTATACAAACTTTGGAAGGTTTTGATTGGTTGTTTAGCATATCCATGGGGTTATAAAAATGATTGGCGAATTTATTCCTCTCCTAGCGGCTTCGGCTGCATGGAGACAGGGTAGTACCAGTCAAGGATTCGTCACTTGACACTCATCCCAACAGGTGAGGGGCCGGGAACCGGTCCATCACCTGTTGGACTGAGGTACACCGCCTGGGTAATATCTAGGAGGTCCACCCTACCAGGCCTTGCCACCGGGCTTTCCGGTGGGGCAAGTTTATTGCTTGCTGCCCGAGGCGCCCCGACCGGGGAATGTCGACGGGGTTACTCAGGCAATTTTTAAAATTGCAGGAGTGCCCCTCCTTTAGGGGAGCATGCGGGTATCCCACTGTCCAGGCCTTGTGCCAAATATTGCCGATGTGGGCGGCAATTAAATATATACCCCTATTACTCGTGATGGGAAAGGTCTACTAGCGGCTTCGGCTGCAGGGAGACAGGGTAGAAGTACTCGTCAAGGATTTGTTACTTGACACTCAGCCCGACAGGTGAGGGACCTGGAATCGGCCCAGCACCTATCGGACTGAGGTACACCGCCTGGGTAATATCTAGGAGGTCCATCCTCCCAGGCCTTGCCACCTGGATTTCCGGAAATGCCAACGGGGTTACTCAGGCAATTTTTCCAATTGCAGGAATGCCCCTTCATTATGGGAGCCTTCTTAGGATCCCCTCCTTCCGGCCTGCCAAATATTGCTGTTGGTGAGCAGCAATTAAATATCTACCCCCATTAGAATTCAAAAACATTTTACACTATCAAATAATTATAAAGTTGTTTACACAGCAATGGAGAAGGCTAACATTATTGCCAGCCAGTGTGCTTCAAACTATACATAATACCCAGCAAACCCCTCCCTTCCTTACGTTTCAATTGCAGTCAGACATAACACTAGAATATCTGGAAATGACCTGTTCTAAGGTGCATGCTCTCATAAAAAAAACAAGACGCATCGAAAGCATGTCGAGCCGATCTCATCTCGGCTGTGCTATAAAAAATGCTCCACTGAGATTGCCCCAGTTCTCTCCAAACTTTACACAAATGCCCAAAGGAGTGTTGCTTTCTTAACTGATGGAAAACTGATTCTGTGGTACCAGCTTTCAAAAATTCTGGCGAGAGAACTGATCCATTAAATTATCACTCCATTAGCCTTCTCCCCCTTTTCGCAAAAATATTTGAGTTCATAATTGATCAAGCTGTAGTCCATCAACTTACAGCTACTAAGCGTATGACCGACCATCAATATGAATTTAGACAATACCCTTCCACAGAAGATTTCCCAACTGTAATCTCTGAACTTATAGACCATTCACTGGAAAAAGCAGGGAGGGGTAGAGCGGTAACCCTTGATATATCTAAGGCTTTTGAAAGGGTATGGCACGATGGTCTTCAAAGGAAAATTAGGTCATATTGTATCACTGGAATTATACATAACGTAATTAAACACTTCTTAAGTAAGAGAAGAATGCACGTTGTCCTCGACGGTCGTAATCTTAACAATATAATATACATGCGCGAGTACTTCAGCGGTATATCCTAGGCTTTTTATTATTCCTAATATTCATAAATGACCTACCTGATAAAATTGTCTCTGAGATGGGTATATTTGCTCATACCACCATGCTATATGATAGGCAAAAGGGGAAAACAAATAAATATATATCTAAGTAAATGACAGAAACACTAGAATAAGACCTGCAATCTGTAATGAAATGGGGACAAAAATGCATGGTCACCTTCAATGCTGCCAAGACTAAACTTGTTTCCTTCAATAATTTCAAGAAATCTACTCTACCACCAATAGCAATAGCCAAAAACCTATTACCTGAAAACACTTCTCTTTAAACTCCTCAATCTAAGGTTCACAGGGAACATCAGTTGGAAGAGATGCATTAAGAGCAATACTTCTGCGAATAAGGTGGACTCTCTGTAAAGTGCAAGAAAGCTACTTACGTCTGAAAGTATCCTGTACCTCTACAAAGTTACCATTCGCCCGTGTATGGAGTACTGTTGTCACATTTGGACTGGTGCATCTGCTTGTAGTCTCTAACTGCTGGACAGGGTTCAAAGTATAGTCGCCCACCGGATAAGTCTTTCATGTAAGCTTCAGCCTCTGTCCCATCGACGAAATTCTGCATCCCCCTGCCTGTTCTACAAGTATTTTAATGGAGAATGCGCTGATGAACTACAAGCACTTTTACCCCCTCGACGTAAATATCCCAGTCAAATCCGACTAGCATTTAAATCCCACCCCTACACAATAGAGATCCTTAGGTGTAAGAAAGCCTTCTACTTCAATAGTTTCTTCCCCAAAATTGATAGACTTTGGAACTCCTTTCTAGGAGTCTGCTTTCCCAATTGTACTGACATGCTGAAGTTCAAGTGTAATCTGACCATACATCTTGCTGCTCATCTCCCTTCATAATATACATGGAATTTATGTCCTTGATAGTAGCCCCCATTTGAAAGTGACACTGTGCCTTGTTTGGAGTGAAAAATGAATGACAAAGAAAAGCCTACACCATATTTTTCGGGAAGATGTAAATGTAAGATTAAGTAAGATTAATTATGCTTTAATTAGTATGATGTTATATATATTGTTTTTGTTCGATTGCCATTTAAATTTACGTGCAAGTCTACGACATTATTGCTTATGTTAATTAGTTCATGTCTTAGATGATTTCCTTTATATTTACGCTATCTTCTTGGGTTTGGTGCCTACCCGTCAGTAGAATACACTTTATTGTATACTTGTCGTCTTGTTTTATCGAAGTTACTGTTGGAAAATTGTGTTCCTCACATTAAAAACGAAACTAAATGTAACTTTGTTCTCGTAAGGGAACAAATAAAGAAGGACCATATCCATGACTAGAAACACGGAACTTTGTAAAAAGACCGAAGACAAATTGATACTTACATTTTTAATTGTGACTACATGCGTTTTAAGCGGTTACATTTGAGTGTAACACAATTAATTTAAATTAGGTAATGTGAATCTATTCAACGTACTGTGATATTACATAACGTGTATTTGTTATTAAATATATTTGGAAGTTGATATCATACGTACTAACAAAAATGTAAACGCATAACAGAAATAGACTGATAAACATAACGATTATCATGACAAAACGAGCAAATATAATTATACAGTATTAATCTTCTGGTCACATCGAATATATGACAGATTCTTAAATTCTATATTTTCTTATGACACTCAGTGCAAACCCCCCACAAATCCTTTTGATATGCATATTACATTTAGACAAATTAATAATATATCAATGATAACACTTTATGCAACAAATATATTTTAAGTTATATAGGAATTGTTGTACAATTTATAAATTATGGTCAAAATCAATGTTTTATTTGGGTATCCCCATAATTGAAATTACAATACTGTAAAGGGTAATAATCCTGTGAACATATTACCAAAATTGACCTGGTAGTAATTAAAAGTAAAAGACATTAAACTGAACAAAATTTCTAGATTACCTTCTGAACTGCAAATGTAATTTGTCGAAAACAATAAATATCATATCAGACATAGGATTTTACACACATTTTAACATAATATATGACATGCCCTATTTTGTCGCGGATTATTCGATGACAATGTTACGATGATTGGACAAAGGGAAATGTCTTGTATTTTTTTTAAATTCCGCCTAAATGCATTAGAGGGGATTGCAAATTGCATTGATATGATGACCGACCTTTTTCAGTCGTTGCCGAAACTTTCATCTCGCTGCTGCAGGAATTGACGGTGTGCAACTCTGTCATGAACGTGCGTCAATAGCAGAGATGCGTCATGAGAGTCATAGCAAAAATGTATTGCGAATGTTTGTGAATATTTGCACAAAAGGCCGTTCGTTTTAAATATATCACAAACATCTTCGCAGTTCTTACACTTTTTGAGTTTCAAGAAAGAGACTTTATTTTTCAACCACTCTCGTATGTCAAGGCGCATTCTAGACGCCCATTAAAAAGCATCGGTGCTCGTTGGAAAAAGCGCATTGGAAATAGCACTGTTTAGAAGGACAACTTGTAATGCACAAACGATTTTTTTATATAATATCACTATGTTTAGTTAAAAACAGGGAGTTGATTTTGGAACAACATTCGTAGATCCAACGTTGTTTTTACCAGTGGATAAATCTGTATGTGTGTATAAAAAATCGCACTCGTGTCACAGGAATTAAAAATCTCTGACTAGGAGGGAGTGCAGTCATTATCTGAGAACTGTAAAAATGAAGTTTTGTATGAAAATACCTACTACCTGTTTGCTTCCAACCTAAAAGTCAAGTCAACTTTGAACTTAATAAGTGGTCTGCTATTCTAATCTTGTATTATTTTTTTAATATGTCGATCGATGTAACCATAAGCCACCTTTCAAGTGCATCTTTACGTACTTGGAATTCTTATGTCGAATCCAGAAACATGCATGGATTTTCAAACAGAATGGTTTATTTAATTCAGCAATTATTGGTAATTGTCATATAGAAATGACATATTATATACACTTTAATAATCGCATATATAAGTGTTTTCTAGTCCATCATAATCCTTATCACCAACAGCAGGAGAAGCAGAAGCAGCAATAGCAACAAAAAAGTTAAATGAGCAAAATCCTAAACTTAAATTTCCATGACTACAACGACTAACCTTCCCATATTTTTCTTTCTTCGTCCAAACTGGCAATAGCTTTATTGCAACCAATATTTTCCGTATTATCCCCCTGCGACCATCTTGGTCGTATCTCAGGCAACCGCCACCTCTGAGACCTTACAGCAATCACGTCCTCGTAGCCACCACCAACAAGACAGTAATACCCATTAGCAATCGACTCTCTCCCTAACATGAAATCGGCACTGCATACTCCACCGCTTAACCAACCGACTTCACCACTGGACTGCCTAATATTCCTGGCGCGGCTTTTGTTGACAGTTCCCCATATTTTATCATTTCTCGTTTTGCAAATCAAACATAATGGCGCGGCTAGGCTTTGATGCAGATCGATAGATACGCGACTATCATTCGCGAATGGTTTACCGATGTCAGTTGGTTCAAAAATTGCTTTTACTACAAACAATTGTAAAGCTTTATTTTGTTTGAGGAAGCGATTTCTTCACATAACTATCATTCGTGATAACACAGCTGAAGCAAGTATATCCACGGACCAGGTGTATTATAGTCATTAGCATTACTCGCGTATTCAGTAATGCAAACAGCGTTTCTGAACCCATCATTCCTCCGACATTTTACGGAATCCCAATTGGTGTGGACACAATCAATATACACTTCTCTCCAAATATGTGTATATTAAAATATGAGTTCCCTTTAATTTTAATGGGAATTGTTTAATAAAGACATGATAAAAACAAAAAAAAGTTTCAATATAAGACATATATTACTGCTTCTTCCTTTACAAAATAGACGCTGATAAAAATTGACAGCGTTAAGAAATTACTTTCTACAGTAAAACTGAATATATATATATATATATATATACATAAATATATATATATATATATATATATATATATATATATATATAAGTATTAGTTATTCATACCAAATTACCAGTAATCGCAAGTATAAATCTAATATTTCAGTTCAAAAAGATCCATCAGGCGACAAAACAAGTCTCTGATCTTAGTAAATTCATAATCTATACCACGATGTGGGTTTGTCAGCTGATAGAGTGTTATCAAACTGAAACAGAAGGTTTATTGTCGCGACTAATAGTAATTTTATTTACTGAAATTGAATAAATAAATATCATGCTCGTTTTATGTAGCGTTATCAGCAACCTCAGTATCATGTTACTTTTGGATGCATCTATATATACATCTAATCTATATATATATGCATATATATACATACATATATATACATACATATATATATATATATATATAGTCATCAAAATACAGTATGTTTCGTTGTCTCGCAGCTCATTAGTGAGGCTTGTACTAACAACCACCAACACCAGGATTGAAACTCAACCGCCGAGGCAAAAGTCGGCGCGTTCCGCCGTTACGCTATTTTGCTACTGCTAAGATAGGTGTATAATAAATCCATAAAATTAACCTGAATAAGTACATTTTTAAATACCACAAATGTATTCTTATAGAAAAAAAACAACCCGATTACGAAAAGCAAATTTTAAAATAGGTTTTAGAAAACAGGGAAGAGTCACGTTTGAACTTTATTGAATTTATTGCATTCAATAATAAAGAAAGGGCGATTGTCTTTTTATGCTGTCGCATTTCAAAGCCACAATTTTCTTATCAGAAGACGAGAAACATCAAAATAGCACGCATTATACGAAAACAAGCGTTAATATATATATATATATATATATATATATATATATATATATATTATATATAAACCGATACCATTTATTTGAAATACAGCCCCTTCCTTTTTTATAAAATGCCATATCAGAATAGATTTACGTTTTTGGTCTCAAGGGTAAACTGCCCTTTTACGCACATATATAACAAAAATAAAAACATTATGTTGCAAACCGTAAAAACGAATGCATAATGAATTCATGTCGTGTACAGAAATATTCAAGTGTCTCTGTTTATATCTGCAATGGAAATGTTGATCGAAGTCCTACAAACATTAGTCCTTCTAATGTTAAGTTACAGAAGAAGGTGAAGATATGTAAATAGATACAGAGCAAAACACTCGCATAGAAAGTAAAAAAAAAAAAAAATACAAACGAAGCTATTTATAAAAGTACCCCCCACACAAACTTTGTTTAATTTTAACACGTAATCCAGAAGGCTATGTAACCGATTATTCTACAATCATTGCAATTACAAATATTCTCAGTGTCTCCCGATTCAAACCAAATTGCATTTAGGCATTGAAATAATTTCTAACATATCCCCCCTTTATTTTTGGTTAAATCAAGTTTGGATTTGTTTATATGAGGATATTGTATTAATAAAATTCTGCGAAATACTGTTTTTATATTGGATGTTTTCTGACAACGGAAAAGTTTAATAAAATGTTTATTTCTATTGAAGCGACGCAAATCATTCCAGGAAGAAACCACTCCAGAAAAGCATTGAAACCACGAGGGTGCAATTGTTACAATCCATTTTTAACTTTTTAAATATATACCGAGGCTATATTTCTAGTGCTTTTTATATTTACTTTTTTTTAATGAAAAGCGATCGACAATTTAATCCATAAGTCAGAAAATATTGAAATATCGACTATGAGAAACTGTACTTTTTATTCCAATTATATTTACAAATCGCACACCCCAATTTACAGGAAAATACGAAACTAAAAATTATTCCCGAAATTACATTTTACTTTGCTACTTCTATGATATTCAATATCTATACATATCAATATTTACTGTTTGAAGGGATTCATGGCGCATCTCTGCTTCTGTTGCATATCTATAGCAAAGGATTTTTATTTAGAATCTCACGTCGTTAATATTTTAAACAAAAAAATGAAAATTTAATGCCCTTAATACTTCAGTTTAGTCATCAAAACCGAATCAATTTGCAATCCTCTCTGAATAATTCGAATGAAATAAAAAATAGGAAGTATCAATTTAGGAACGTCTCTCGTATAATTTCTCGTTAATAACCTGTTTGAGTTATTCTTTAATTCCTTTCAGGTCAGCTGATTTTTTAATCAAACATTAAAATAGAAGAGCTATTTGTTTGATTAGAAATTATTAGGCATGCTTGTCGATTTAGTTCACATTAAATAACTGTTTTATGTGAAATCACTTCAAAGAAGCTGTGATATACAATCGGTAAATAATTTTAATATTTGATGGATAGTGTTTGTCGAGAAAACGTGAATGGCAGCAATTGTTTGATTTTTTGATCAAGAAAATTAAATCGAAGGCATTGAACATTCTTGTAGAATTTAACAATACATTACATTGACGTTACAAAGGAGCAATACGCAAATCTCCTAGTGACTATTTATCGACGTGAATTCGGGCGGCTCGGTGCAGCACAAAATTAACTATGGATCAAGATTCTATGATAGAAAAGTAATTGAAATAAGATATTTAAATACACTAACACGATGGTAAAATCGAGCAAAACGAGTCTTTGATCCCGGCTAAGATGGTGATGTGAGATCAAGGCAACAGTGAGGGACTCTACGTGCCATTCACTATGCAAAATAATTGCAAACTGGAAAACATCGACGAAAAGCAAATCATTATGAGCATATTGAGTTTACAGAAAATATATTTCGTGTCATTACGTATAATCACATTTGGATGACCATACATTTGGACTCTACCGATCCAGTAACTTACACTATAAACCCACATACACATATGCCCTTGAAAACTGACATTTTTATGTGTGGTTTCCTTTTGACAGAATTGAGCTTGCGTAGAACCCTATTCAGTTTTAGCAAGATGTACGTAGATCTAACAGTACACTGAATGCGTAGAATGGACCATACCAAACGTTCAGACCCTTAATCAAGGTTTACATATTATTGCAGGTTACCGTCAACTAAACTAGATTTATATCTATTCAATTTGCTTTTAACTAATGAGACTAAAATGCGCAATCGATTTATTTGTCAGATTTTTACTTCTCTTAGATAAACTGCCTTAAAAACTTCTTAGAAATTCCATCAAACACGCGCACACACATATATACACACACACACATATATATATATATGTATATATATATATATATATATGTATATATATATATTAAACATTAAGAGGAGCTAGATATAAATAAATACCCGTTCACATACACGTTTTCATGATGAAGATAGAACCCAGAATTAGAGGGAATAGAGCAATTGCATCGACAACGGACAACGCCAGACCCGAAGTGGGTTTCAATGTGCTGCATCTCATCAGTGACGTGATCCGGATTAGGCGCTCGATTCCATCTACTTTTGTGTCCTTGCTTTATCATAAAAACGTGTATGTGAACGGGTATATATATATATATATATATATATATATATATATATATATATATATATATATATATATAGTAAGTTATAAAATATATATTTATAGCGATTATGCTACACAGAATATTCCGCGTTTAATCCACGCTATAATTCTTCAGGCTTCTGCGAGAATTTTGTGGTTGTCTCGCGTTTTTATATTCGCACCTTCAATTGAGTTTTTGGTTAGCCAATCAGCTTTCTAGTATCCACCGCACCCTTCCTAATCAGCCAATGAGCAGGCACTTACAGGACAAATGCATAGTTGACCTCCGGTTGCCCCGTTCCTTTGTGTGTGCTATTTAGCGTAGATATCTAGTGTCGTGACCTGTTTTAAATCTAGGTTAAACTTTTTTTTTAATTTATTTTTTATATGTTATATATATATATATATATATATATATATATATATATACATATATTTATAGGTCAAGCTTTTTAATCGGTTTGGGTCGAAAATTTGAGCTACAAATATATAAATGTATGTATGCATGTTTGCATGTCTGCCTAAAACTTCCGACAGAGGTGCCGGATTTTCAGAAGATCATTATCTTTTTTTAGTGTGACCCTTCTGACGACAAATGCCTAAAAATTGGCTAAAAACATTATGTTCTTCAACTGGGAACTTTTTTTCAGGGAGGGGTTTCTGATTTCGCCGATATTTTCGAAAGTCATTTCCTCTTTTCGATTTTCTAGCCTTAAATTAAACCCACGTCACATCCGGTTTGACGGGTGTCATAACAGCAAAGATGTCACGTTTTTCTCGTTCTTTTCCTCCTTCGCGGTACGACTTTGAACCTGCCTTCCTATTACCACTTTTTTCTCAACACACACCTCCAAACACCCAGGCAACATCAATGCTTGTAGTATAGAAGATAAAGAATAAAGGTATATAAACACTTTATTGTATTATCAATTAAACAACGGTAACCGAAAGATATATGCGCTTTAGACCATGCCATTTAGAAACAAGAGCGTCTTGCGAGAAGAGGAGAAAACGGCAGAATTATACATATGTCAAAGTAAAACCACAATACCGACTTTGAAAACATTAAGATTAGAAATGGAACATTTTTAAAGAATATAATTGGAAAAAAATGCCCTCTTTCTCTATATCTCTCCTTCCTCTTTCTATCTATCTGGCCCCCTGTTTCTCTTTCTCTCTGTCTTTCTCTATTTTTCTCTCTCTCTTTTTTTTCTCTCTCTCTCTCTCTCTGTATATATATATATATATATATATATATATATATATATATATATATATATATACACACCTCCATATGCGGGTGCGAATCGGTTTGCGTAAGTGTATGTGTGTGTACTTTTTCACTATTTTTACAGATATTTACGCTGTAAATAAAATTGTCCATGTTTTTATTAATATTTACGACATGAGAGCGCTTGATTTTTTGTGAAGTTATATTAGGTTAGTGCAAAAATAATCACGTTTTTTTTATTGGAATTACACGTCAAAAAACGACATTATTTTTGCACCAACATAACATAGGTTGTAGTAGAAAACTAGTAACAATCGTTAGTTACGTTAATTTTGATCTTAACCGAATCTATTTTATATAGGTGTTACTTGATTGGTACTTATTCATACTTTTAGCAAAATCATTACCTCATTCTATCTAGAAAGTATATTTTCAGTCTATCAAAACGGAAAATATCGATCTACTACCAATAAAAATCTGTGAAAAAATATTCTATATTTAGTGTAGACATCATAAGTGCGAAAACGACTATATCCAATTTGTTTCACGTTGCTGATTGGATGACTTTCACACATCTCTTCTATGTTGTACACGGGCAGTAAATGTCTTAACAACATGGTAACAATTTTTTTTTAAATATTCATAAACTTCTAAAGAAATACTGTCATGTGCAATCATCACAGAAGATGTCTAAAAAGAAGTTAAATCTGGAATAAGTATTGTTTCGAAATTATGATCACCGCCCGTTTTTGCTCCATCTGGCTATTTTGTATTATATCTATATCAGTTGCAGTGTTAATGAAGACAAAATGACATTCTTTTGTTTTCTTGCTTGTTTACTGACTTTGGCGCCCCAATACTATTTATGGAACAATGTTATGCTAAAGTATTTTGTGAACAGCAACTGTTCGTATGTCAATTGTGTTATTATGGTTCACCGAATACCGTCACTATAGGAATATTTTTAGATTACTTCAGTCCAATTCTAACCAGTGGGTTTTCTAAACTTTACCAATTAATCATTTAGCCAGGATCATCGTCGCTTAACACTGGTTAATTAATAAGTAGTAAGCTAATCCAGTATGCCGCGTATACAGAATGCGTATAAAATCGGAAACCAGTAACGACATAAACATACCAGATAAAAAAGAAATTTGTTGGTTACCTTAAATTAATGTAATACTATAACATTCTTGTATGAGGTCTTTTTTAGTATTTATTAAATAGGAGACCAGATGTACAACTAGTGTGGTGTATTCCTTCTCCAGAAGATTTGAGACGCGTTCAGAGCAAGTTTTGAAATACTAGTACGCCATTATTACTGCGCTCATACCTAAAAACGCATGGGCAGCCCCGCCTGCATTCCCTTGTTGGAAAATTAATATATATAAAATAAGCCATTCTCAGACAGAAGGTTAATGCTATGAGAGCAGACCGCCTAAGATAGAGCAGGCCCTAACTCACCCAAACGGAAACAAAATTAATATCGGTTTATTGTTAGTGGCGTGTTTTTGTACTGGTAAGAAGACCCCTACTCAGCAATTGCAAGTAAGTATAATTAATAGTAAATAAGTATTTACGTAACTAATCTTGTATTCGGTCTAATGTTGGTGATTAATTCTTACTAAATAAGTGTCTCATTTGCATAACATGAGTTTTGAGAGTTTTAAAATTGTTTGTTTGAGTTTGGTGCAGACTTTCTTAATGTGCAAATCCGTCTGCAGACGAACTTGAAAGATAACAGTCTGACGAAGAAGACGATCGGAATGTTGACATTTTAGTCATGGCTGCATTAGGACCGTCCTCCCACCGTAATGTGTTTCCTGCCAAACACCATTGAATCAGACAATGGTCCGGCTGGATTCAACTGATGTCAATTATCGAGATTATAACGACATTAAAGCCCTGCCTGTTATATTTTATCTCTGTCTAAACTTACGATGACTCGCGGACT